>NW_024884711.1:44386684-44514570 GCF_019232065.1 Centrocercus urophasianus
TTCCCTTTCCCTTTCCCTTTCCCTTTCCCTTTCCCTTTCCCTTTCCCTTTCCCTTTCTTTTCCCTTTCTTTTCTCAAGAAGCCACACTATAGTCCTGAAAATCAGCACCTTTGATCAGGTCCAGGAAGGCAAATGACTGGCAAAAGAAACCAAACCAGATTTCCAAGCAGAGACTGTTCAACACATCAGGCTGTGAATTAAATATTTCCAGGGACATAAACAGAAGAAAAATGAGTAATAAAAGGCAAAAAGTGCCAGCCTTTATTATTTATTTATTTATTTATTTTTCATTTCAACAACCTGCTGTGAAATTATCCCACTTTGGCTGCGTCCCCCGAGGCCAGTGCAGAGCTGCTATGGAGATGAGAAAGGAAATACCGTGGTTACGAACCCCAAGTGGCTCATAAAGAAAGGCAGCGTATTTGCTTGCAAAGCAGCTGATGGTTTTCTTCCTCAGCTCTCACCTCACTGAAGGATGGATGGAGCTGCCTTTATTCCAACCTCAAACAATAGGACCTCTGTAGGGGAGGGGGGTGGCCTCCATGTGTGTGTGGCCTGAGGTGAGGGACGTGGCCATTACTGATGGCTGAGGTTTGCCACCACAAATGGATCTCTCCTACTCGGGGAGGATATGCTGGCAGTGGATGGAAAGTTTCACTCTGCTCGGCTGAAATGTTCCGTTTCCACCTTGTTTCAAGTGTTTTGTTCTGTAAAAGCTATATCCACTGCAAAACAGCAGTTAAACCAAACATTTACACATTGATGCAATGGAATACTTCCAGCATGTTCTCCTTCTTGAAGTGAATTATGGGATTTTTCTTTCCTCTTTGAGCCAGAAGCAGAAAATAAAATGTTGAATTTTATTTTCTCCAGGATTAGGGTGAGGGGTACCATTCAGTTATTGTATGCCAAGATGTGATCAGATGTCCTCTTGTTCATCCAGCTAGAATAGCTTAGCTCCCTACCTGGCTGCATCTCCCCATGGCTGGATGATGTCTGTGGGACTCTTGAGCACTCCTTACACTTCAATTGGCTTAGCTCAAATGTCCATAAAGGCAGCTTAAGCCAGCAGAGCTGACTTTGGACCAAAGAGGAATATGTGATGCACAAAATACCTCTGGAAGTACCTTCTCATCTTTACTTAGAAAGCCAAAAGATCTGCCACTGAGCAGGGTGGGATTCAGCTCCAGCTGCAGACATGTGACTTTAGGTATCAGTAGCACAAGTGTCTGCTTGTGTGTGTGATACCAATGGCAATTTGTGGCAATATCAGTGATATTAATGATCATTAGTGATTTAGCTCCTAAGCATTTCTCAGAGAAGCTGTGGATCCCCCATCCCTCCTCAAGGACAGGTTGGCTGGGGCCCTGGGCAGCCTGATCTGGTGGGGAGCAGCCAGACCATAGCAGAGGGGTTGGAACTGGGTGATCTTTGAGGTCCCTTCCAACCCAGCCATTCTGTGATTCTATGATTCGATAATTCATTGCTGGCTAATGCCATTTCAGACTCTTTAGAACCAAGAGATAAGACATTTCTGCCTAGACAAACTGGACTGAATCTATGCTTCTATTGACTGGAAGAGGAATTTCTACTATCAGGGTGCAATTGAGCTGTCCATAGAATTCCTCAGTGCCATCTAAGACTCCCCGGAGTAAAATAATACCTGTGGGCACCTCCCTAAGCTGGAAGCTGAAATGATAAACTGAACTTCAGCCCATATACCCCTCATTTAAACAGTTCAAATGACGTAGTAAATCTGATGATCAGTCCCTTGCCCCCAGCTACAGAAGAATCTGACTCTGCAACGTTTATACAAAGCAGCACCAAAAGGTGGCACGGAGCAATTGTGTGACAGTTCTCCAGTTCTACAGACCTGGGAGGACTACACATCAATGTGAAACTTTGGGGAAGGATATAAAGAGAATGAATGAAGTTGCTTGAGCTGGAAACAGGAGAGTGGGTTAATACCTTCCATTTTAGAGAAAACAGTAGAAAACTCTAAGAGGATGTTAGGGGTCTTTTCCAACCTTAATGATTCTATGATTTGATGAAAAAAGACATGGGATTTCTACTGTGGTGAGGCCTTCTATATTGTAAGTTGTTTCAAAGACATGATAGAAAAAAAACAAAGGACGCCTCTTATGGAGCTGCACACAATAAAACATCTCAGCTTGGCTCAGCTGCTCAGACAGCTGGTTTTCCAGTAGCGTTTTTCACTCACACTCCATTAACTCTATTTTGTTGAACCTTGGCTTAATGTCGTATCTTCCTGATACTTAGCTTTGTTTTTACCTTCTGGTTTTGGTCTGAAATTTTCCATGTGATATTAACACGACGGAAAATGATGTGTATGGGCTTCACCTTGTGTTCAAAATGCCGCCACACATCAAGGACCTTCATTCTGCATGCTCCCTTCCATTGACACCTATGGTATAGATGTGGTACAATAGAGGAGCGGCATCAGATTGCTTCATCTCTGCTAAAGGAGATCACTGCTCAGGAGTATGCAGTGGAACAACCCACATTTGGAAGACATCTGGCAACGGTAGACTTGTCTGCTCTGTTTCTGGACTCCTTTGTCTCGATGCAGTAGAAAGAATGGGGCTGTCCTGCTCTTCCATGAGACTAGATAGTGCTTTTGGTGCAGACTGGCAATTCCTCGTAGTCTCTTTGGTACTTCTGCCTTCTGCAAAGCCCACTGTGTATCTCTACACTGCCAAGCCAAGTGGAAGTTTAGTACACCAAGAGTCTATTAAAAGCCTTCTTGGCCTGTGTCCTTCATGCTGCTATGTTTCAGTCCATTCATTGGGCGTTTGATTTCCGTTAGTCCCTTCACACATGTGGAGCCCCTCACATGTGCACTTCTCACCAACCCTCGCATGGAAAACTTTCTAGGATCCAAGCTGAAGTGTTAATGATGCTGGAGTAAGGATCAGCACTTTTCTGGAGTGTGTTGGAAAGGGAGGGACTGTTGCTTCCCAGTGAGGAAACGTGCAGACCATTTTCTAGACCTGGAAAGAGGAAAACTGGATTTGCTGGGGCTCCAGCCAGCACGCTGGACTTGCAATTACAACCACACCAGCAAGATGAGGTGTGAAGTTGGTTTCTATGGATGATTTAGCGGTTGGCAAAGGCTGGAGGTGGTAATTGGTACCATTTGTGTTAATTTTGTCAGCATATTTCCCCCTGCCCAATTGGCTTGTGTCAGCTTTTTATTTTTTTTTGTTTTGTTTTGTTTTTTTTTTTCAGTTTAGGGGAACAGTGTTGTGGTTTCACATTCTTGTTGAAGAGTGGGGCTGTGATTTATTCTGGGTGGAGGCTGGGGGAGAGCACAGGGAAAGAGGTTATAATTGAACTTGAGTTTCACATTAGGTTTTAAAAAAGTAAATAAACTGGCCGGAACAGCAGTAGAGCCAAGTAATTCTATTTCACTTCACACCAAATTTAGTGAGATGGGGAAAAAAAAATACTTCACTTTCACAAAAATATGTCAATTCTTTCTTTTCACCTTAGGTTTTTTCTCTCTTTCCTTCAGTTTGAATCTACCAAGAAAAGGCACAGCTAAACTTCATATTCCCAGCCTTTATAACTGTAATCTTATATAAAACTGAGGGGTTTGAGGCAACAGCAATGGGTCTTTTTCTCCTAGATCAGAGTTCAAAACCTCTTTTCCATTCCTAGAGAAAGCCTTCTAGCCTTATAATGGGTCTTTCTTGCAAAAACAACATCCAGAGATCAGAAGGTGATCGTGTCACCAGCTTTTTTTGGTATTTCAAGGAATGATAGCAAGAGAGTCCTTTTATCTGCTGGATTCCCTGCTATAGGATAGGAAAAGATCTGGATTTTGGTAGTTTGCTTTGCTTCAAAAGCTGCCCCAGAGGAAGGAGTTTTGATCAGCCTGAACTGACTCACTAACCTGAAGTGGAAGGTGGAACTTCTTTTGGCTGGTACAGCGCAAAAGCTCTCGGAGGTGTGAGGTTGAGAAGACCTCAGCAGAGCCACTGTGCTTTGCAGCATCCTCAGGAACACAGCCAAGGTTTTGTTGGAACTTGATGACTGGAGATAAGGTTGATCTCATTTTGCTCTGGACATATCCAGATGAGCTTCTCAACCTGAACATCTACAGGCAATCAAGAAATAGAGAAGCTCTTTGGTCACTATATGTTTGACCAGTCTTCAAAGTCTACTTTGGGTGAGATGAATCATAGAATCATAGAGTCATAGAATCATAGAATCATTGAGGCTGGAAAAGACCACTAAGATCATTTAGTCAAACCAGCAAGCCATCCCCACCATGCCCACAATCCCATCCATGACTGAGTAAACAGAAAGGAAGCCCAAGATGACCATCTGTCATAGAGAAATCTACATTTGATTATGTGAACCCTGCTTTCCTTCCCAGGCAGTGTTTTTCTTGGTGAAAGGATGGGAAGAAACCCCCCCCCCCCCCAGAAACAAATGACAGGGCAGGTTTTTTTTTTGCCCAAAAGACCAGTTGCAATCTGATACCCTGAGCTGCAAAAGAGATAAGAAAATTTTTGCATCTTGATTTTTTTCCCGTTTCCCCTTTTTCTTTTCAGATATTTTCTCTTTTTGGAGTAGCATTGGCTTAACCGAGCAGGCACTCTTGGGAACTTGCTCAGAGCTTGCACAAAGTGATGGACTCACTGTGCGTGTGCAGTTATTTTCACCTGTTGAGCTTCATGTGGGAACCTAATAGGACTGAGGTGTTCTCTGTGCTGGTCTTGTCCTCTAGTACTGGAATGAGTAAGGACTTAGATTCAGTAGATTTTGCAGTTCACTGACTCTGATTCCAGCCTGATTCTGACTTCAAGATTTCAGCCTTGGGGCACAGAAGGACTAGTGATAAGTGATGGACATACTCTGGAGTTCTTTTCATGTGTACACATCCTTCTTCTGTCAGTGAACTCCTTCCTCCATCAGCTTCCCAGATTATGTCACTCCTTATGTAGCAGCTTGTGAGATTTCATTGCAAACTAAATGATTTGTCTGTCTCTAGCATCCATAGAACTACCTTCCAAATAGATTTTTAAGTGTAACTGCTATTGTCATTTAGTCTTTTTGTCCTTCTTCCTCTTAAGCTTAAGCTTAAATCACGAACTGAAATGGCCAAACATAATGAATAATTCCAGGAGGTAGCACAACGTGAGACTCCCATGTTGGAGCTGAAGGTAAGAGCTGGAAGAGGATGGAGCTCAGATTTCACCATGAAATGGAGCCTGAGGCCTGAATCATTGAAGGAGCTAAAACTAGTGGTCAGTTTAGAAAAGGCAAACTGATCTGTCTGCCTTCATGAAAATCTGCTTTGGGGAAGTTAGGGGACTTGGCCATGAGTGTCTGTGTATGACAAATGTGGTCTTGGCTGTGTTGGACTCCATGTTGTTCCTAAAGTGGGTGAATCTCCAAATCACCATGCCAAGGAGAAGGGTGACCTTAGCCCTAAGGGGAAAGAAGATCTGAGATGGCAACTGAGGGGAGCTGAAGGCCGTGAATCTGTCCTGCAAACTCTGTCCTGCTGCAGGCTACGCTGCCTGGATGGAGCTGTTGCAGTTGGATCCTGGACAGCACTGAAGGCCATTTGATTTCTTTTTTTATTTTTATTTTTTAAAGGATAAAAAAAACCCTAAAGTTCCTTCAATAGATTTTAGGTGGATACAGTTACGTATCTACAAACATACCTATAAAATTGGGCCATTTAGGTGAAATCACTGCACAAACAGAAATGTTTGCAGAGGAATTAACCTGGCTGAACTGCCGTCTGTCTGGGTCGGGAGCCTGCATCTACCTCCCCCTGTACCAGTCACTGAACATCCAGTACTTTCTGCTCTGGCTTTCTCCATCAGCTCACGTTGCTCAAGACAGGGCAGTCAATAGGAGGCCCCACGATGGTAGGTGTTTTGAGAGATCAGTAACACCAGGAGGAATTGATTTATTTTGCAGATAAGAAGGAAATTCAGAGTGATTTCTCCAAATTTGAGCGGAATTGTTTTAATTCCTGACTCTTCCAGTATTGTTCAGCACCTTTTTCAACAGGAACGTGAACTACGATGGTTGACATCCCAAAGAAGATCTAAATTGACATTTGATCAATTCTCAGAGCTGAAGGAAGTTTTCCCTGTTGGGTGGAAAAATGGATTCCCTGTTGGAAAAAGCAATGAGGAGACAAAGGTTATGAGAAAGCCCCTTGGGAGATGGTTAGGAAGAGGAGGTGTTCTTTACCTCGAAAACATTTTCTTGTGCTTATCTCAGCACACAGCTGTGTATGTTCCACACCTGGCCAGGCCGTAGGCTGGGAGACCACAGAGGATGGGCATGGATGAGGAAGGAAGTGGGGAGGACACAGGTGGGGTCACTGTTTTTGGAGGTGTTCAAGAACTGTGGAGATGTGGCACTAAGGAACGTGGTCAGTGGGCATAGTGGGGATGAGTTGGGAGTTGGGCTTGGTGTTCTTAGAGGTCTTTTCCAGCCTTAACGATTGTATGACTGTATGATTCATGTAAGGCAGAGGGGACAGGGTCTGTGTATGTCGTGTTCAGTGTGTTCAGCAAAGGAGCAGTGAGGAGGAAGGTTTTAAATGTAAGAGGGAGCTGGCTCGTCATGCTAATGGTTGCATTTTGGGATGGATGTATTTAATGCCTTCCTGCAAGCTGTTTCCCATTTTCCCTGGGCTATGGACATGTGTTCTGAGGGCATGTTTCAGAGTTCACCAGATTCAAAGGCAACTTTTGCTATGCTGGCAGTGGGGACTGGGTCAGGCCTTTGGAGGATTCTGCCTGTTCCCCATGCCAAGCCTCTAAAAGGGGATTTTCTGACAGCCTCAACCCTTTCACTGTGCTTGGCCAGCACCACAGACAAATCTGGGTTTTGTTTACACTCTTTCACCTCAACCCGTGTATCCCTTCTCCCTCTTGTCCATATTGCACGTGCATCAAAGCCCACAAATAACATCACGGTGACTGCAAGAGGAAAACCCCTAAGATGTGTGCATGTGTGCAGGGTTAGCCAGGCTGCTGCTCACATCATGCAGGAGGAACTTAACAGATCCCTTGAGATTTTAAGCCAGAATAACAAGCGTGTTTTGTCCGTAGTTTGATTCATTTATATATTTCTATTCTGCTGGGGAGAGTGAAGCATGAAGCAGATAGAGGGGATCAGTGCTCCATTTTTAAAGGTGGTCTTTTGAAATCCCTCCCTCTGGAGCAGAAACCCCCTGAAACACACTCTGAATAGCAATATAAATAGACCTGTGAAAGAACAAATGTGACTTACTGCAAGCAGCTCTAACGTGGAGGGAGATAAAAGCACATTCCCACTCCAGGTTTGTTACTGTAGAGTTTTGCTTTTTCTTAAATGTGATAAGCAGACATTGAAACGATCAGAAAAATGCTAAAGGGGATCTGGTAGGGCCTCTGTGAGATGTGTGGTTCTATGTGAGATATATATGGACCTATGCATGTGTATGCATGCTATTTCAGGTGTTTACACCTGAAATATATAGGTTTATTTTATATATATATAGGTTTAATTTATAGGTCTACATGTAGGTCTTTTTGGCTGCTGGACCTAACAGTGTGCCTTCAAACAGAGTATGACTGAAAAATGGTTTAATCTGCTCCTTCAGAAATATTGCCCTTAAAGGTGAAGACCCCCATACTGTGTCCACCGATGTGACCAGATTTTTCCCTCTGCAGATCTTTTTCTTTGTAAGTGTCTGGGAAGTGATGGTACTCAGCACAACAGCAATGGTTCTCAGCACCCAGCCCATCACCAAGAGCTTCCAGCACAGGGAAAGTCTCACTTCACTGCAGTGTGATGTCACTGTCAAGCATAGAGGAGCTGAAACTGGGGAAGGTCTGGATTGCATGGGAATGTGCACAAAGGGAGTAATAATGGGATGAAGAAGGTGAGCTGATAGGACTGTGCAGATGGGACAGATGAGGCATACATCTCCCCACCACTTAGCAGGCAAGTCCTCAGCATTGCAAAAACAACCTTTTGAGCACTGGGTTACAGAGAATATCTGGGAAACCGAGGGATGGTAATCCATAGAATCATAGAATCACAGAATGGCCTGGGTTGAAAAGGACCACAGTGCTCATCCAGCTCCAACCCCTGCTGTGTGCAGGTCGCCAACCAGCAGACCAGGCTGCCCAGAGCCACATCCAGCCTGGCCTTGAGTGCCTGCAGGGATGGGGCATCCACAGCCTCCTTGGGCAGCCTGTTCCAGTGCCTCACCACCCTCTGAGTGAAAAACTTCCTCCTAATATCTAACCTAAACCTCCCCTGTCTCAGTTTAAAACCAATTCCTATTGTCCTATCACCATCCACCCTTATAAACAGCCGTTCCCCCTCCATCTACAAGGGTTACCAAAGAGATGAGTTATGTTAAGTACTAGGAAAAGGGGAAGAAGTCCCAGGAACTATTAAGTAGTGAGAAACAGATGGAAGGGAGCCAAGTGATTGCAGAAGGAAAGCCCTGTGTTGTGACACTGTGTTATATGGGAAATCAATCTCAAATTATCTAATGCTTCTTTGTTGCCTTAAGAAAAAATGGTCCATTAATTTGTTCCAGTTATTTGTTCTTGCAGAACAATAACTTGCAGAGAAAACGTGAAGGAAAATAAACCAAGAGAAAGAAACAACAGATAAAAAACGATGCTTCCTGCAGAGGAACCAGTTTTAAAAAAGCACCTTTGAGGAAGCCCAAGTAGGGACAGAACTCCACACTCACACAAATAGGGATTCTTTTCTACTGAAATTTGTACACAGGGATGCCTCCATCTAGAAGGGAGAGTAAGTGCTGCAGATATCCATGGGTAGGCCCAGTTCTTTACCCAGCAAAGAATGTACCCATCCAAGCCATGGACTGCAGCTTCTCCAGGAGAATGCTGTGGGAGGCTGTGCCTGCAAACTGCTTGTTAAATCCTGACTTCAGTAAGGCATCACAGTATGTCGTGCTTTAAAATTAGTGTCCCAAGCAAACCCTTTGCTTTGCCAGCAAGAATGAGATGAGCACAGTGTGTGCTGAACTGAACCAGGACCAACAGCCACAAGACCTCCACAAAGAAGCTTGTTAGTTCTTCCTCCCTCTGCTGCCTTTTTGTTCAACAGAGCCAGCTTCCAGCTTGTGCTAAAATCTCCCCATCCTCGGTGAATTTGAAGACAATGCTGCACTTAAGGAGCAGGAAGGGTAACTACAGGATGAACGATTGACCTTCTCTCACGTGCTTTGTGTGTATGTGCCTCCAAGGACTGAATTTGTACTTTGTGTCCTGTTTAGGAAAACATGCTTGACCATATTTATTTTTGTGAAGTGGTGTAGATTTGGCCAAGAAAAAAAAAACATGAAGTTAAGTGTTCTGAAAGTTGTAAACAGGGGAGGAACAGATGTTTCTTCCCTTCTGCAGTGAACATGAGGCAAAGGAGAGAGAAGGAAAGCAGGAGACTACCAGAGCAGTGCAGGGAAAGAAATCCATGAATGAATAAATTCTCCACAGTGAGTGCTTCCTGAGTACTGGCTGACTTGGCCTTTCCAAACACAAGGAGTGTACCCACCATCAGCAGTTCGTGCTCAATTCCATAAAGTAGAATCATAGAGTCGTAGAACCATTAACGTTGGAAAAGAGCCCTGAGATCACCGAGTCCAACCCCCACCAATCATCACCATGGCCACTAACCATGTTCCTAAATGCAACATCTGACCTTTTTCTGAACACCTCCAGGGATGGTGTGGGCTGAAACACCCATGATTGGCAGGGCTGAGGGAGCAGTGAGGCACTGCTGGAAGATGCTGCTTAGATATGCTTGTTGGCATTTTTTCCTCCAATCTAGACGGTGAGCCATGAATAAATATGGTCTAACCAAGCCATGTAAATGTTGTGGGGAACCCTTCTGCTGGGCTGTAGGTCATGCTTGGCACAGTGAGACTGTGCACAGACCATCACTGTGTTCTGTGAGATGGGACGTTAAAGAATGAGGTGAGCCTGATTCTGTCTGGGTCTCGGAGGCTTTGAGACAGCCTATAATATCTAACAAACATTGGGTTGCATACATTTGTTGAAGGCATGTATGACAATGAAGTGAACCCATCTGGCTTTCTTGTGGCTTGTCCTTGTCTTCTGTGATCAAGGAATATGCCTTTGAAGTAGGAATGGTGCAGAGATTTGACCATGTAAGTACTGGTAATGGAGAAGAGGTCAAAATGGAGGAATATGTGAGTTTTGATCAGCAAAAAAAAGTGCATAGTGGGGATATAAGTGCTGTGGTTTTAGGTACAAAGGTCAGTGAGAAGGAAGAGTTGGTGAAACTCAAGCAGCATGTCAACACAAGGGCAAATGTAGATAAAGTCAGCACAGATCAATTCAGAGGGGAAATTAGAAGGTCTTCAAAAGATAGAAAATGTACATTTTGGAGCAGGTTCAGCAAGAAACAACCACAGATACACATGGGGCTCAGTCAGTTTGAGAAAGGATGGTGGGCACTTCCACTTATGAACTCAGGAACCTGAAAGCAAAAGGCCTCCAGAAACTGACTGAATTTCAAATAACCACACGTCTCAAAAACACAAATATAAATTGTGTATCTATATATGCATATATATATGAAGTATATATACAAAAACAAGGTACAGAGAAGGCTGAATTCTCCCAGCTCATTTATTCCAACAAATCCATTTGAAGGTAAGAGTTATATTTCCCCTTGAGTGCAATTTCCTCCTACATTTTAGGTCAGTATTTCACAGCTTGCCACTTCATTTTGCTCCCCATCCCAGCTCTCTGAGTGATGCTGTTTGCAGATGATTGAACAAGTTTTATTTTTCTCTCTCCAATAGTGGCTGCTTTGCAGTTGCCCTTGGGTGAGAGGGCAATGGCATGGCTGTAGAAACACCCTTCTATTCCAGGAGTGGCACCTGGACAGACAGGACTCTCCAGAAGACAAACCAGAACACAAATGCCTGGTTCTCACCCTGAATTATTCTCTGGAGATCTTTGGGCAGCAAGTTCAGGGAAATTCATTTGGAAATTTAGGCATAACTTTGCGTGGGTACCATCAGAGGAACATGGTGTGGGTGCCACCAAACCAACCCAGGTGGTGTGGGCGCCATCAAAGTAACCTGGGATGGATGCCACCACATCCTGTGGTGCTTTCATCAATGGATAGAGGTGAGGAAATTGCTGTTTAAGCATCCATCATCTGGGTTTCTCTCTGTGGTGTCAGGGAGGGACTTATTTCTCTTACAAGTGTGATTCCTAAAGAACAACAACTCTTGCATCAGTGGAAGGTTAAAGGAGGCCTTGTAGTGGCTCTGTAATGGACTGGAAGCTGAAATGCAGATATATTACTCAGCGTGCTCATTTAATACCTTAGACAGATGGTTTAGCTATTACAGCTTGTAGCTAGAGAGGGCTTTATCTGGTAACCCAATGATCTTAATTGTATTATTTTGATAATAAACAATGAGGCAAAATCAAGGGAGGCAGAAGCTAAACACAGCAGTAACTGGTCCAAACAGCCTCTGATTTATTATATATCCTATGTTTTTAATCCTGTTACCATCACAGAAATGGAATCCCAGCCCAGTACAAACCAATGCTCCTTTATTGGATTCAGTGTAACTTGGTCAGTTTTTTTCTCTGGAGAGCATCTAGATACAACAGTGATTAATGTCACTTAACTTGCAGTACTCATTTTACCACTGTGAGTCATGAAAGCTGTGATTCCAATAAAAGCCCAGGTCTGCCTCATGTCTAATCAAGTAATTGTCTGTAATTGAGGATAATCAGAAATCTTAGATCTAAAACTCATAGCAACAAACAGCATGCATTTTAAAAAGGCTTCCACTTAAATAAGTGGTGAATGCAAACATGTTTTTATCTCTGGCTCTTCTCTCTCTTCTTTTTATGGAGATACTTTCTAGAAAGGAGCTCATTTCCAGATGAGGTAATTTTCTATATAAGGAACTGCTTTTAGTTAATCTGAAAGTGTCCGTTCTCCATCATACAACTTCTGCATCTGCATTTTTTTCTGGAACAGATATGCTACATCACACTTGTGAATTTTCTTAGTCCATTCTTAAACACAAGCAAACCAAGCTAGGAAGAACTCCTGGGAGTAACTGCTCTATTCAAATCAATGCTATGAATACAACAAATATGGCAGTCTTAGAAAGATAACTGCTGGAAATTGGAGACTAGTGTGGAAATGGCCTCGTATTTTGAGCAAAGTTATATCTGTTATTCTGTAGCCCTAGAAGAGATAAAACACAGATTGCTTTTCACCTTGCAGTAACTGAGATAAAGCTGCCTGGGGTTGGATTCAGCACCCACCCTCAGGGAAATGATAGAAGAACTTGCCTCCACTAGATATTTTTACATCAAATAAGTTCTCGTCAATTTCACCAGGTATGCTTCTGCCCTGAAGACAAACCAAAATAGAATAAAATGAAGGAAGAAGGAAGAGGGATTTTGTTGGTTTCTTTCTTTTTTTCTTTCTTTTTTTTTTTCTTTTTTTTTTCTTTTTTTTTTTTGTGCAGGAGCAATGCTTCCACTGTAACTGTACTGCTGTATCTAGAAGCCTCTTCTTCCACAAAGAAGCTCCATCCAGTTTTAAATGACATCATTGATGTAATTTGCAGCAGAGATTAAGTTCCAATAGAATGAAACTTGGAAAGTTTAAGAGATTGCTGACCCATGAAGCTCTCTTCTGTATTATGATGCCTGCAAGGAGATGGTCAGTGGGCAGGGTGGGAATGGGCTGGGGTTGGACTTGGTGATCTTGGACGTCATTTCCAACTGTAATGACTTGATGACGTTATGATTCTATGAAGTTAGCCAGGATGCTGCTTGAACCAGCTGCCGTAGCATCTCAAATCCTGTCACAGTCTTTGCTTAGGCTATCAGATGAACTTGTGTTCAGGTGTAAGGATGGAGGAGGAGTCGTGGGGAACAGACATATAGGTCTCTTGCAAAGGTGTGGAAACTTTACTTCAAAATCAGAGAGAGATTTTACAGTAGCTACACTTCTTACAAATAATTTATTTCTGCGCCTCTTTTCCTTCCAAGCTCCCTTGCACTTCTTTCCCCAGAATTCCCTTCAAAGATCAATTGTACAGCACAGTTTTCATGGCCCTCAACCATTTGGGCCTCCGTTGATCCATGGCTTTCACTTGTCTTCAATAATCCGAAACTTGGGGTACTTGTCAAAAAATGAGTTGATTGACTTAAGCTGGTGGGAATTTCAGATGATGAGGGCTCTTTTAGACGCTTTCTGACAATAGAAACTTTTAGAAACTTTCTGAGAATAGAAAATGATTGGGGGGTGGAATCATGGTGTTTCACAGTGCATAGCAGCAAAAATCATTAGTGGAAAACAGAGACTGAAAGAAAGTAATATAACTTCACCCTTGGAGAAGTTTTAGGCTGTCATTCAAATAGCTAGAATTAAGACAGGATAGTGACTCTTGCAACTGAAGAGGAAAAAAAAGTAATTGAAAAATGTTTAATATCCAGAAGCACTGTTCTATAAGAAGGTACAAAGAAAGATATGTTCAAATTCATACCTTTTTTTTCATTTCCATGATTATTAATACAGGGAAGATTTAAAGGAAGGGGATTATACTCATTGTATTTGTAACACTGTGCTTCCCCAGTTGTGACAATTAAAGCCAAGCAGATGCTTATAGCATTATCAAAGCAGAGGAAATTCAGCTGTGGATGTGAGATTTGCAGGTGAAATATCAGTCTGAGTGAGCTTTGGAAGGTTCCTACCAACTGCCTGCTCACTGCCTGCCCTCTGCTTTCCTGGAGGCTGCAACCATATGTTGAGAATCTCAGTGGAGAAATGCAAATCCTTGCCTGAATGTACCTTCCTATACAGGGGATTTCTGGGCAGTTCACACGCCTTGCTCAGAAATGAGACAGAACTGAGATCTTTAGCAAATAGACCTGACATTTGTCTTCCTTGGTATTCAACTTTTTTTTCCAGTGGATGCTCTCAGCTCGCTGTGTGCCTTTGCCATTATAATTTCTCAGTGAGTACATTAGAATCTTGCTTTTCATTTTTATTCATTCTCTTTTGTTTCCATGCTTCCGTTTCACTGAGAGTGAGGCATTCTTTTTTGGCTGCTGATCTCATGTCTAATGATTCACACTTGTCACTTTGGTGTGCTTCTTGCTGGGTGTGTAAAAACTGTTTTCAGGAAGCACTGCTGCTTTACCAGGTTCTGGTAATGCGTCAAGAAGGGAGAGCTGACTGTCAGGGAAAAAAGAACATCATCTGCTGATGGGCATAATGACCCGAGTCCAGGCCAAGGATGTAAGTCCAGCCAGTCTTGTGATTAAACAGGTTAATGTGCTCACTGGGCTTCGTGCCTAGCATAGAAGGGGCCTGAAAAGATGCAATTTTTTGTAGGAGAAGAAATTTCCAAAGAACCAAGAGGATTCTACAAAGAGAGTGGTGAGGTGCTGGAGCAGTCTGCCCAGGGAGGCTGATGCCCCATCCCTGTAGGTGTTTGAGGCCAGGTTGGATGGGGCCCTGGGCAGCCTGATATAATATTAAACGAGGAGGTTGGTGGCCCTGCATGGCAGGGAGGTTGGAACTTGATGATCCTTGGGGTCCCATCCAACTCAAGCCGTTCTATGATTTTTGTTGGGATATATCTATAGGATGGAAGGCTGGTGGTTGTAGTATTCACTTTCCTATTAGAAGTATTTCTACTGTCACTTGTGTATTAGGTTGTTAGAGTTCAATCTAGAGAAGAGGAGGCTCTGGGGAGACAATATTTTACTGCCCAACTCCCTGAATAGAGGTTGTAGTGATATGGAGGTTGGGCTCTTCTCTTAAGTGACAGTAATAGGATAAGCGATGATGGCCTCAAGCTGCACCAGGGATGTTCAGGGTGAATATCAGGAGCATTTTTTTTTTTTCTCAAAAAGAGTGGTTATTGACACAGGCTGCCAGGGAGGTGGTGGAGTCACCATTCCTGGAGGTGTTCCAGAACTGTGGTGATGTGGCACTGAGGGATGAGGTCAGCGGGGATGGTTTGGGGTTGGACTTGGGGATCTTGGAGAACTTGGAGGTCTTTTCCAACCTTAATGATTCTGTGATTCTGTTCTATGATTCTAACCAATTTCTTGCTTTCCTGGGTTCATGCAATTTCTGGGAGAACAGATGGATTCAGACTATGCCTGAGGCTTCAAGACAGAAAAACAAACAAACAATAATTCAATTAAAAGAGAGTGCTTTTACTCTCTGAAAAACAAATAAGGTGTGGAGACTGGATGAGCTCCCATGGAAGGGCTGTGCTGCTGATGATACATGTAAAAACATTGACGCGTGTGGTCTGTTTTTGGGTGGACCAGTGTGGAACCAGGAGTTGGACTCGATGATCCTTACGGGTCCCTTCCAACTTGGGACATTCTATGATGGGATATAGCAGTGGAGATAAAAGATATCACTGCCTTTGGTAGGAGTGTTAGAACTAGATAATCTTCTGGGTTCTTTCTAACCTAAGCTGTTCTAGGATTACATACGAACAAGCCATGAAAACATGGGATGGCTGCACTTAAAAGCTATGCCACTACATCCCAGTCTTGTCAGTGGTCACAAGTGGATGCCCAGGAGTCAGATGAACTGCCCTCATTTTAACTCTGGCATTCACTTTAATCCATCAGAGTCCAAGACACAATGCATCATCTTCTGTAGAGCCTTTAATTAGATGAGATCATTCACCCCACTGGACCTGGGATGTTCCCTGTGGTTGTAAGGAAGGCAGGGTGACTTCCTCCTGTCTGGCTTTGAATTCAAATCCAGGATCAGTCCTAGGATCTCGATGGGAGGCCGACTGCACTTAACAAATGAACCTCTTTTATTTTGCTTCCTGATGGATGAAGAAGTTGTGTCAGATAAGGTGAAGCTGGGGACACAAACCACTGGTTTCTCCTCCTGCAGAGTAATATAAAATGCATGAGCTTTAGACACAGGAAAGTTAATCTGCTTACATGTCTGAGAATTAATCATGGGCTTCCTTTGCAATAGCATCCCCCAGGTGCTCAGCAGGGTTTGCTAAATTTTGCAAACAAATTAGGCAGTGATTGGCTCTTATTTGTGCTGAACACTTTTCTCTACTCTTTATTTGAAAACTCCTCAGCTACACGGAATCCTGTAATTACATCTTTGTTTGCTTTTCCAAGATATATTTTATAATAAGAGTATTAAAATTTCTCCCTCGGTGGGAAAAATAGTGTTATTGCTGGCTGTGATAAACTGAGATATTATTAAGCTTCCCATGTGAGTCCTTAAACTATTGCCTTCCACTGCAAGTTCCATTAGATATTTGCAGAGTGCTTTGCTGTGAGCATCAGACTCACTGGCATAAAGTTGCATGAGGGATTTTGTGAGCCTTCTGCTTTTGCTCTGGTCGGAGCTGATGTGGTTGTTCTCTTGGCTAACATGTGGCTAATGTGACCATACTATGGAAGTGTTGGCATTACCTGGTGTTGCTTTGGCTGAGGCTGGCTAGCACAACCCAGGCAATGCAAGGAAGCTGTTCCAGGCGTAGCTCCCCCAGGGCAGTGCAGGCAGCTCTGCACTGTGGAATCACAGAATCACAAATGTTAGAAATGACCGCTAAGATCATCTAGTCCAACTGCTGACCCACCACCACCATGCCCACTTATTGTGTCCTTTTGACCCTTTCCAATCCTCCAGCACTAAAATCCCTGGATGCTTCAAAGCTAGTACAGCTCCAATGGACAGAGTGCTCTGAATGCAGTCATGGCTTCTACAAAGCTTTCCTTACAGGGCTTCCGATCTGAACTTCTCTAGGAAGTGGTGGTTGCCAGCAGTGAGGAAGTCTGGCGTCATCCTTCAGAGCAAATCCATTCAGAGCTCACCTGAGGGACCCCTGGTTGAACTGGTGGCTCCTGGTTTCTGGCTCCTGGTTTCTAGCTCCTGTTGTTTGCTTGGTGATGCCAGCTTCCAAACCTAGAGGGAGGTTGAGTCAAAAGGAGATGGAGGAGCAGTCTTTAACCTCTGCTTTGTTGAGTTTAGACCCAGAGCATTTTCCAGAGTTCAGTTCCTTGCTAAGAAGAAATAATAATCCTAAACTTGAATACAGAAACTGATTCACCAGTTTAGGCTAATCTGGCATATCCTAATGGAAACAGAGGTGCTGGTGCTCATACAAGCTGCTTGGATGGCTGTTGCACATGGGGAGAAAAAGGGCTTGGGAGAAAGCCATCAGGGAAAACCTATTTTGGGGAAATTTCAGCAGTGCAAAGTAAGCACTTCCATAGGCTTCATGGGAATGTAGGGCTTTAACAGCTTCCAGGCTTTTGGAAATCTCCTCTATGAAACAGGCTTGGTGTAAACATGCCAGGGGCAGAGAAATGCACTCATCAGCAAAACAGTGAGGAGAGATGCACACAGGGGGATGTTTAAAAAGATCGTTGGGTATACAAAGCATTAGGAATGATGATAAAATCACTTCACTTTGCTGCAGAGAGCAATCCCCTGGCATCTGCTTAAATCTGGAAAGTGGACAACATCTCCTGGCCTCGTGCAAGTCTAATAAGGTCGGAGATGTTTATAAATATGTCCTATTTACCAGGGAAGAGGACATTCGCTGAGGAAATGAATAATTTCAAAGGGGTATAAACTAATCAGAGATATTTGGAGAAGGAAGATGCCCACATAATTGGATTTGAACCAAAGGGTAATGCAATCATATGATAATGAAGGCCAGTTGTTCATCACCTGTTGTAAAACAGTTGTCTGGGCACAGAATAAAGAAAGAAAGAGTGTTACGGCTCTCTATAAAAACCTTCAAGTAACCTCCTAAAGATTTGTAGGGTTAAAAGCAAGAGGGGATAATGAGATCTTCAGATGTGACCTCATGCATGTCATCATCCTTCCCACTTCACGGTCTTCTTTGTGCTGATTCTGTTACCTTGTGTTCGGTGGTAACAAATCTGTAGGAGCAGCAAGTCCTATTAAAATCTGAGACAATTCTGTAGCTGCAGTTCTCAGAACTGCAGTGAATCGGAGTCTTGGAGAGTTTGACACTATGCTTAAAATAAAAAAATAAAAAAAAAAAGATAATAAAAAATGTTTTTCAGTTCCTTATAGTTACTCTCTGAGATCGTAGAAATTGAATCTCTGTTAGGAATCATCCTGGCTTTTAACCAAGTGTCTGCGCTCAGTTTTGGGACTGGAAGAAACACAAGCTTCATTTGGGATCAAATTGCTTTTGCACACCACTGAGGCTTGCAATGGCTCACAGCTTTTTGCATCCTGCAAAAACCCATCTTTTGTGATTCTCCCTGAGGTTCTGGAAATGTTGAGAAGCCTTCTTCCAAACAGCAGCACACAAAGGGCTGGATCTTCTTCTGACTTTCATTAACTCCTGATCCCAAGCTGGATGCATTCAATAAAGCTGCAGGGTGTTTGTTTTTTTTCACTGTGCTATTATCTATTGAATTCTTTCTGTTTCCTAGACCTGCCATCTCTAGGGGGTGAGTGTTGTCCTACAGTATGCTTTTTGTTCACAATGCTGCGCACCTCAGTGGCATTCAGAGGCTTCTCATAGCCCTAGCTCGCAGGCAGGGAAGGGAATTACTGAATTACACATGAATGAGATTGCCTTGGCAGCAGTCCCTGTGGCTGTAACTTTGAATCACACTAGAAACAGCTCATCCCTTCAAGGTAAATTAAGTTCATTACTCTGCAAAGATCATTTAGACAGAGCTTCAAAAATAGGGGCCTGCTGAACTGCTTTTCCAAAGGACATTAGAAATATTTTATCATCTTCTACTTCTCAGAACCTATTGGAGTTGGGATCAGCTGGTGCCAGGTGCCTGATGAGCAATTCAGAGATGGATCTTCAGAAGGGAGATTTAGACTGGATGTAAAAAAAAAACAAACCAAAACAAAAAAAAAACAACCAACCCTTATTGTAAAAGGGTGGTGAGGCACTGGCACAGGTTGCCCATAGAGGTGGTGGTGCCCCATCCCTGCAGACACTCAAGATCAGGCTGGATGGGGCTCTGAGCATCTGATGGGGCTGTGGGTGTCCCTATTCATTGCAGGGGGATTGGCCTTTCAGGCTCCCTTCCAATTCAAACAAATCCATGGTTCT
The DNA here is from genome assembly GCF_019232065.1 of Centrocercus urophasianus. Lineage (NCBI taxonomy): Eukaryota > Metazoa > Chordata > Aves > Galliformes > Phasianidae > Centrocercus > Centrocercus urophasianus. The sequence goes on from NW_024884711.1 coordinate 44,405,841, forward strand.
ATGATCTGGCATCATTAGCCTCTTGCCTCTCCCATCCTTGCCTTGTCCTGGACCCCTGTTCACTGCTGAGGAACCAAAGTGCAGCAGGTGTGGGTCAACTACTGTAGCTGTGGCAGGACGAGGAAGGCAATTCAGTTCTTTGAACTTCTGTTTGGGCTTCTCAATTTTATTTCCTTTCTTTTTTTGCACCATCTTGCACAATGAGTGACAGGCATATTGTTTACTGCATCCCACATGGCTGCCTGTCTGTGTTGGAAGAATACAGCCTGTAAAGCATGTTCACATCATTTAGGAAAGTTTGTTCAGAGATCATTTTCCTTCCAGTAATATAAACTGATTGAGGACTGTGGACTGAGCAACCCAGGGTCCCCAGGGTTCACTTTCCATCCAGCAGCATCATGTATTCCAAAGCTAAGTAGTTCTCCTGAACTAATACAAGAAATGATGCTCATGCTATTTACTATAAAATAAAAGTAGTCTATGCCAAAAAAAAAAAAAGGGAAAAAGCTCTCATTGGTGGAATAATTTGATTTATCTGAAGTAATTTAACCACCAGTATTGAAAGAGACATTCGCAGGTGTTAATTACTTTAACAAATGCTTTTGAGATCTCCCAAAGAATGTGCAAGCAAGATGTGCAGCCTGAAAAGGATGCTGAGATGTCTGGGAATGTGGAACTTCACTTTTCTGGTGGGTGGGCGTTTTTCTGCCTGGAGATCAATATTCTTGGGGCAGCACCTCTTATTGGGAATATGGAGTCCAGATTCAGGCTAGGAAAATGAGATGTAAATGTAGAAAGGGAGAAAGATTGAGGGATCAACATGAGGGGGAAGAATCAGCACAGAAGGAATGGAAGTATTAAAGATACCTGGGCACTGTCGTGAGTGCCCATACAATGTGCACAGGTGTGAGAGAGACTACTCTCAACTTTCTATCCTATACAAACTACATGGTGCCTGCGCTATCCTGCTACTTCCTACTTAGTCTGGTCTACAAACAAGCAAATCCATTGAAATTCATGTCTGCAGTCTCTAAACCGCACACTGCTCACCAAAGTCTGAACAGCACTCAGGCAAATGAACGTTCATTGGTTTATTAGGGGAAAGAATGGATTGGGGCTCTCTATTTTATTTTATTTTTTATTGCCTCTTTGGGATTGTGCAGGATTTGTCGCATAAAGAAGAGGCGTGTTGGATTAATGGAGTCATGTAGGTGAAGAACAGAAATTACATTGATATGAATCACAGAAGTTCAAGTATCAATGGTTTTCAGTAGTACAGCATAGCCCTGGGCAAGGACTATTAAGGAATGAGTGTAATTAATCCTAGAATCATAGAATCCTTAGAGTTGGAAGGGACATTTAAAGGTCATCTAGTCCAACTCTCATGTGATGAACACTGACACCTACAACTCCATCAGGTGCCCAGGGCCTGATCCAGCCTCACCTTGAAAGTCTCCAGGGGTGAGGCATCTACCATATCTTGGGCAACCTGGCCAGTGCCTCACCACCCTCACTGTAAAAGGTCTTTTCTTTATATCCAACCTAAATCTGCCCTCTTTGAGCTTGAAACCATTTCCTCTTGTTTTATCACAACAGACCCTGCTAAAGAGTCTGTCCCCTCCTTTCCTGCAGCTCCACTTCAGATACTGGCAGACCTCTCTCAGGTCACCTCGCAGCTTTGCCTTCTTCAGGCTGCGGAGCCCCATTGCTCTCTCAGCCTGTCCTCGTAGGAGAGGTGTTCCATCCCTAGACTCATTTTTATGGGCTTCCTCTGGATGCTCTCCAACAGGTCCATGTCTCTCCTGTACTGAGCACTCCACATCTGGACGCAGTGCTCCATGTGAGGTGTCACAGCACAGAGCAGAGGGGCAGATCCTCTCCCTCTCTCTGCTGGCCACTCTTCTTTTGATGCAGCCCAGGATACAGTCGGCTTTCTGGGCTGTGAGGACACATTGCTTGCTCAGGTCCAGCTGCCATCCACCAGTACCCTCAGGACTTTTTAGGCAGGGCTGTGCTCAATCCCTTCATCTCATGAGGATCTCATGGGCCCACTGCTCAGCCTGTCTAGGTCCCTCTGGATGGCATTCCATCCCTCTGATATGTCAACTGCACCAGAAAGCTTGGTGTCATCAGCAGACTTGCTGAGGATGCCCTCAATCCCACTGTCAGTGTCACTGATGAAGATATTAACTGATCCCTCTGGGAACCCAGGTGCTGAACCCAGAGCAGGGCTGGAATTCTGAGTCTTTGAGCTCACAGTGAGACCCATAAAATTGAATTCTCAGTGGACAGGATCTCCAGAGGTCAGTTTCACCACTATTCCAAGGGGGCACTGCCTTGATGATGTTCCATGGGCTACACCTACCTGTGCATGTATGAGCCTGAAGAGCAACACCTGCATCTTAAGCTGCTGTGGACCACTTTCTGGGAAATAATTTGCATTTGTAGGAGGTGTGAAACACATTATTATGTTTTAGCCTTATATATGCTACGTGTTTTGTGAAATGCTAATAAAGCATGCTGGATTTGGAACCATATTGCAGTGCTCTCTCAGTAGGTGTTGTGTGCCCACGCAGCCTCATGCTCTATCTGTAAGTCACAAAACCCCCACTGTAAGGCTCACACTATATGCATACTGCCCTGGTAGGTGGAGGGGCAGCCCTCCCACCCTATCAGGAAACCTGAACAGAGAAAAAACACCAAAGCATGGGAAAAAGGTAGTCTTAGAGCCTCAGGGCCACCATGTGGAATTGAGAGCAAAGTTCTGTGCTTCGACATTCAAAAATAAAGAATTTCAACCTGAAGAACCCATTGAATTTTGGGCCCAACAACATATTTCAGGTTGACTGAAAATGGAAAGACCAGAATTAAACTGTCAGTTGACAGAGAATTTTATATTGCCTGCGGAACTCTTCTCTCCTCTTTCCCCCTTTCTCCTCTGTTTTCAGCTCAGATGTACTAAGGGAATTGGTATATTGGAGAAATATTGGTGGGAGATGAACATTTGGACTGGATGATCTTGGAGGTCTTTCCCAACACTGATGATTCTATGATTCAGTCACTGAAGCAAAACTCCCATTATTCATCCAGCTCCATGCCAGCATCTCAGAGGGCTTGCAACAGAAGTGGGCTGTGGGGCAGCCCACACCATTCATCTCAGAGATGTGTTAATGTAATTTTGTGTGACAATGCATGTGTCAGTGGGTAAACTCTTTCTGCAGATGCTCAAAGGCAGCCTGGAGATGGGAGGATTATATTTTAGAGGTCTACAGGGTATGTCAGGAGTGACAACTCTGTCTTGGTTTCGGTATCGTGAGAGGCATTTTTGGAACTCATCTCACATAGAACTGTGGGCAAAAGCATAAAGTATGAAGAGCAATGCTGTTAAGTTGACAGCTGAAAACCACACTCGTCAGAGGCAAGGAAACCAAGAGCAACCCAATGCAGATAAGAGCATGTGACTGCAGAGATGGTACAGATAGGAATATGAGCTGTAACATCGTGTACAAGGGGAATTTGGTCAGCCAGGAACAACCACAAAAGAGACGTAGTGTGGTTTGTGTCAGGAGGAGGAACGGATGTTGTCTGAAAATCTTGCAAAGAAAAACGGCCTCACACAGGGGACAGCACTCAGTAAAGCTGACTGACCTAAAATCGTGAGCACTGTGGGCTTGGCTGCTTCTCACGTTTGTGTTTGCACGGGAGGAACTGGAGACAGGATGCTCTCTGCTGAGTGAAGCCCAAATTTGTGCTCTGAGGCCAAAACTAAGAGTTGACTTGAGTCTGTACAACTCTCTTCTGATACTCTTGGTAAGTTAAAATATGAGTTCTGAGATCTGACTTTCCCCATGATGGAAATATTCAGTAGACATCTATCCAGATCCTTCAAGCCATCCCATGAGTTCCTGCAGCCCACTGGAGTCCTGGAGCAATGACAAACTCAGGGATAGACCCAAGGGACTTGTTGTGTGGCATCTCCCGATGACTGCCAGGCTGGGAGCTTGATTGTAAGACAGAGATGCGTTCTCTTCCCTCCTTGTCTCCTATTTAAAGCTATGCTAAATAGTTACTTACCTGGGTTTACCTTCTCCATCTGTGTCAGATTGTTCCTCTCACATCTTCGCTGTGACACAATGATTTGACTATAAGTCATTCATTCTACCAGTCAGTCCTAATAAGGATTATGGTCAGTGAATTTTAAGCACTCTACCAATAAGACCCCTCCAATTATTCGTGGTGGACATGGATGTCTCAGTGTGCTGAAGACCTCTCATGTAATCTACTCTCAACAATGTCTGTTCTTGGCACTTCCCAGGCAAAATAAATGGGAGAGGCTGAAAACTGAAAGGCAGCTGAAGAATGAAGTAAAATTGACTTGAGTTGCCTGGGGTTTCTGATTAATACTAGAAAAATAGAGTATATTACTATGAGACTGGTCAGAAAATGAAACAGGTGTGCAGTGAGGCTATGGAGCCTTTATTACTGGAGATATTCAGGAGTTAAGAGGACGTGGTCCTGAATACCCTCTGAGGTTGGGTATGATGTTAAAGATAGCCCTGCTTCAAGCAGAGTATTGGACCAATGACACCTGCAGGTTCTTTTCAGCTTAAATTATTCTACAGGAATGTGACAAACCTAATTTTGAGTTCTTCCAGACTTGCCATCATGTGTGCTTCTATTCTGCTCTCCTGGTTGTCTGGGCTGAGGTCTGAGAGAGGACTGTTGTTTCCAGTTTGTAATGGGACAATGGGGAATGTGGCACACTCAAATATCACTGTTTGGAAAGTACGTTAATTGAAAATTGAACTGATTGTGGCACTTTGAAGGGAGAGGAATGGGAGAATAATATTCCAAACTCAAGCTGTCTTACTTCAGCCTCATATCCTTGTAAAATAACCTGTTTGTTTTCCTAGGGAATTCCTAATCTCACTACCCATGTGTAAATCACTCTTTTCCCTGTGTTGGCTGGTTATCTTACTCAGTGTCACATGAATCTAAAGGAACGACTTAGTTGGTGTATTAATCATGAGAGTCACATTGAAAGTTCCCACTGAAATAAAAGGGGAATGACTTTAAAATAAAAGATGGGAAATTTAGGTTAGAGGTGAGGATGAAATTCTTTCTCGCAGGGAAATGAGATCTGGCATTGCTGTCCAGAGAAGCTTTGAGTCCCCCATCCCAGGACGTGCTCAAGGCCAGGCTGGATGGGGCTCTGGGCAGCCTGAGCTGGTGGGAGACAGCCAGGCCATGGTGGGGGTTGGAACTGGGTGATCTTTAGTGTCCCTTCCAATCTAAGCCACTCTGTGATTCTGTGATTTCTCTCTGAAGAAGTATTCCCCATATGAAATACCAGGGTTAAAAATAGGCATAGTACAACACAGTGCTCTCTGGCTGCCACTGGATGTTTGCCAGCTTGGAATGAATTTTGAACAAGGTTTTGGTTAATTGCTACTTTTAGGCTGCAAACAAGGAATATTTCAGACACATGGGGAGATTTATGAAATTATCTTTCCTTCAAACCCAGAGCAAGATAAAGAAAGATGGTGGGAGTGTGAACAAAGAAAGCAGGACAGAGCTAAATCCAAGGCAAGGCAAATCCTCCAGCCATAGACGTGATTACTGAGGGAATGAAGGAAAGCAGGACTTCTGCAGCATTCCAGAGATTCAACATTTTATTTCTTTGCAGAAACTAAAGAACTGACTTCCAAAACCTCCCAGTTCTTTTGTCTAGGGAAATCACTCATAGAGAATGCAACAAAGATGTGCTTTCCTAACTGTGCAGATTAGAACTTGGTGACATCAAGCTGGGAGATAGGAGCTGACCAGAAATATTTACACAATCATAAACAAGAATAGTTGTGCTGGATTAGTTCGATCCCCCTGGCTTAGACTCATGCCTTCTTTCTTTTGGCTTTTTCCTGCCAGACATGCCCCCAAATAGCTCAGACTTCTTTGCTGGTTCTTTTAAGTTTATTGCTGGTTTCCCAAGAGCTGGCATTTCCCTCTCAGGACTCCACTTCTGTAGTTACCAAAGAAGTGAGCTTTCTTTCAAATCCAAATTAAATTTCCAGCCCTCATAGCTGTGGAGGAAAACTAAGCACGGCCAAACTCTAACCTGAAGTCAAATACAGATATTATTTTCCCGTGTCTTCCCAAAAGTAAAATCGGAGATCATGTTTTATTGACTTCACCTGGACTGTTGACTCAAAATGTTTTTCAAGAGCACAGGCAAGCTGTCTAGTTTTTATTCATCATTTGTTGAGCTTGTAAGTGAATTTACACACTGAGTTCGCCAGCAGCAATCCTGAATATACTCTGTATTCTGTGGTCCTCTCTCAGAACCAAATGGTTACCCGTTCTCCCAGATTCTCCTTCTGAAATTTCAGGGTGCAAGTAATGGCATTCAGGACTGTTTTTGTGCAAGTAACCAAAAACTGCAATATCTTGCATTCAGGAAGGCAAGGTTTTGAAATGAAGATACCGACATCGTAAGTACATACAACTCTGGTATCCAAACATGCCACAGTGAATTGCTGGAGGAGAAAAAAAAAAAAGAAGTTCATTTAATAATGAAATACCAGTGTTATTTTCTAAGGGCAAAAAGCAATGGGTGTTTATTCCTCCAAGCATTCCTTCACAGCTGTACAACCACCGTTGCCTGGTTCATTCAGCGGAGTGAGAGGGAGACCTTGGAACAAGGTTGAGCCTATGGCCAAGACCATAGGCATGGAGGAGCACGTGGGAGACCTGCAGCAGTTTATCCTGATAGAAAGCTGCAGGAGATTGAACATCGTCAATAAAGTGCAAGTTGAAAACAGAAGGTGATGGAATTTCAGGCAGTGCCTTGTCCAGCTGCACCTCTGAATGGTAGGTCCAAAAAAATTGAGTTGGGATGAGCATGAGGGCAAGCCTCTCTAAGGGCTGCAAAGCTCAGATTACAGATTACCATGAATTGGGACCATGCCTCTTGTCACAGACCTTTTCCACTCATTTAAACCTTCTCTCTCTTCTCCTGTACCATACCCTGGCTGGTAGCCCAAGCACCTCCCTACCAACTGCAGTTGTGTTGTACCTCTGTAAATCAACATCATCCCTTGAAGCTCAATGGCATTATGCTGATTTACTTGAGCACAGGGTCTGGCCCTGCTGTTGTGTGTGATTTAAACAAGATGTTCCTCAGACTTAGGCATAAGTGAATAAATGATACTTGACATTTTGGAGAAACTCATGCACATTAAAAAGCATTTCATGTTCCAGCAAGCTCTGGTCGTTTATTCACTTAGCTCCACTGCATGCTTTCCTGCTCCCCTGACCTCAGCTCTGTATGATAGAATTGTAGAATTATAAAGGTTGGAAAACACCACTAGGATCATCATAGACCTGGATTTGCATTAGGACTATGACACCTCTCCCATTCAGACACAGCTCCCTCCTACCGGCCTCCCTCAGAAAACCTCATAATGGCAGGGCTGGTTTGGTCATTTTCTGGTGAGGTAAGATGCCCTCCAGGACTGTTATTCCTTCAGGGGAAAGGAAGAACCACAGCAACAACGAGGGAGATGGAAAGGGGCAGAGACCTTGTAACACCAGACTTGAAACTTAAGATTGGAAAAGACCATCCTTCAAATTCCTACTCAAAATAGTAAGAACTGGACTTAAACTCACAAAGAACAGACTTTAACAATGTGAGCTAGAAATAGAGAATCATTAAGGTTGGAAAAGACCTCTGAAATCCCCCAGACCCAGCCCCAACCCCAACCCACCCTACCATGCCCACTGACCACTCCCCTTAGTGCCACATCTCCATGTTTCTGGAACATCTCCAGTGATGGCGACCCCACCACCAGCCTGGGCAGCTGTGCCACTGCATCACCACTCTTCTGAGAAGAAATTTCTCCTAATATCCAACCTGAACCAGGAACAACTTGAGGCCATTATCTCTAGTCCTAAGTTTCAGGTTCCTGCTTTCCAATGGTGATTTTGGTTGTTTGTTATCTCCCCATCAGTCCGTGAAACACATTCAATAATTATTACACATGCTATTTTGATACAAGAACTGGTAGATAAGCTCCAGATAGACTGGCTGAGTGGCTTAGTTGGCTCTCAGCACTGCCTACATCCTGCTTCATAGGTGGCCACAGTCACTCATCGAAGGTCTCCTCCCTCCCCACACGCATGCACATGACAGATTGAAAGGATGCTTGCAATACACCTGCTGCTTCAGATAAATCATTCACCATTGCTGCATCTAGTGTCCTTCCTACAGAAAATGTATATAGGACTGCATATAAAAACAGCTGTTAGCTCTTTGGCAGATATCAATCCTTCCCCTTCTGCAAAGGGGTGTTGCTTCCAAACAGACATATTTTGGGTTTAACTTTTTTTTTTTCTTGCTTAAGTTTGGCTGCTTAAATGTCTTCTATTTTCCACGAGCAGATGAAGGCATTTCAGCAGAGCTAATATTACTTGTTAATCTTCATGGCATTCAGAGGAGCACGGAAAAATGGAAAATTCTTTGCAGTTTTTGTTCTTCGAGAGAGAGAGAAGTGGAGTGATTTAGAACTGCCTGTTTCTCAGCCAGCAGCAAACTGAGCCTTCTGCTTCTCACAAGGGAAAAATATGCATGTTTTTATGTGCACCTAAATCTGACTTGTCTACCTCTGGTTTAGTATTCCCACAGTCTATAGGTTCACCTATACTGTATATTGTTCTCCTCTGTCCACTGTTGGCCAGCAGAGTAAACCTGCTACACTGGCTATCCCAAAAGCCTTGGTGTATAACGTCACACTTTGAGTGGTGGTGTCTGGGAAGAAAGCAGATGAGTGCTTTGAAACCATTAATGGAGAATGGGGGCAGTCGGCATCCGTTGGGTTAATCCATGATCCTTTCACTATCTAAAGGGGGGTATAAGAAAGAAGAGGACCGACTCTTTAGCAGGGTCTATTGTGATAGAACAAGGGAAAACGATTTCAGACTAAAAGAGAGGAGATTTAGATTGGATATAAGGAAAAAAACTCTTTACAGTCAGGGTGATGAGGCACTGGCACAGGTTACTCAGAGAGGTGTTTGGGTGCCCCGTGCTTGGAGGCATTGAAGTTCAGCTGAATGGGGCTCTGAGCACCTGATGGAGCTGTGAGCGTCCCTGTTTACTGCAGGGGAGTTGGACCAGATGACCTTTCAGGGTCCCTTCCATCTCAAACGATTCTGTGATTCTAGGATAGCGTGTTTGTAGAGGATAGAAGGGCCCTGATCTCAGATAGGACTGTGTGAAAGGAGTCACCACTCATTTCAGCCTCGTGCATGACAGGAATAGAGAGGGTAAGTTTGGATCCTCTGAAGCCATCTAGTTTTGGTATGACTAAATGAGTAGGGGAAAGCTATGGGAGGAATGAATTTATGTTCAAAGAGTGCTTGAAAGTACAGAACAGTCTAGCCAGAGGGATGATATTCTGCAAAAGCCTCCATCAGTTAGGTTTTATGGTGGTTATATTTCATACTCACAAAGCATCTGCTTGTGCCCAGTTACAGTCTTCACCCTGCAAGGGCAGCACTCCAGGGAACCACCCTGCATTGTCTGTGCTGTGTGAGATGAAGGCATCACGCAGCTGTGGATGGAATGAGGCACCCCTCCTGGCATCAATACTGTCACTGTATCAGGTGGCATGAGAGCATCCTTCAAAATAGCCACTGCAGCCACATTAGGAGAGCAGCAGAACTAAGATTACAATATGCTTTGAGACAAGAGATGGAAGGGTGCCTTGTCCACTTTGCCTTTTGTCACTGCTTTGTTTTTTCTCTCTGCAATTTTCTATAGCATTCTCCATCTGACAATTAAGGGAATGACCAGAGAGATGTCATGCACTCTTTTACTCCACTGAAGTTAGTGCAGGAAACAGTTTTGAGATGAGGGATAGACATGGAACTCACACAAGTTATGTTGGGTCTGAAAACATCTATCCATGCTGTGCTTGGGAAGAGCTGGAGGAATTTGGACTAGAGGGTGTTCTGTCCTGTTCTTTTGCATTCAGGTAAAAGAAAGCTTGGCTGAACACAGAGATTTGAGCTCCAGCACGTTCCAGTGTTCAAATTTGAGTCTGTGTGTGAAGCTTACTCGCACGTAAGTAATAGAAATAGGACAGGGGCTAGATGTACTCCTGAATTACACCAAAGTGGCTTTGTAGTGGCACACCTGGGATGTGTGTTAAGGGAGAATGCCTTCTACACTGTGGCTGTTCTTCTCAAGGGGAATCTTGTTATTGGGTTTCACTTGTAAGGAAATGCATGCCACCAGATTGCTGTCACTTGTGTATAAGTCAGAGAGCAACTGGGACAAAGCTTTCTGTCTTCTGTTTTTCTCTCTTGAATGTTATCTGATACTGATGTAAGTCTATGAATGGGATCAAGGCACTATAACCATCTCATTTGCTGCCAAGACCTGGGGAGCTCCATCTGGAACAATTGTTTGTGTAACTGCCTTTGGTCAGCAGTGTTCCCATTCCTTGCTGCTGGGATTTGAGTGCTTTTTGAAATCAGGCCAATCATTCAGTGCTTATCATTTAGAAGAGGATAAAAGGTTAGTCCCTTTTTCCACTTGTAGTTAGCCAGGCGAGGAATGCTAGCATGTCTACAGAGCAGCATGGCATGAATGCATTTCTGGAACATGAGTGTGCTGGAGCATTCTCATGCACTATACCAAATGTTGGAGCATTTTTTTGCCCAGTTCTTCCTCCTATGTGAAGCACACTTGCATCAAAAGAAATGCCATAATTAAACAGTGACACAGGGAGGAACGTCCTTAAATTTCATCAATGGTAAACCAGAATTTTTACAAGTGGTTGGAACTGAACTGTGCTTAGGAGAAGGGTTTCAGCATCTGAATTAGCATGTCTCTAAACACTGCTGTCCAGCAAGAAACAGAGCCTGAAGCCAACCAATTTTATTCTTTGTTATCCTGAAAACCATAAGCTTATGGGTATTAAAACCAACCAATACAAAGTGTCCTAGAATCACAGAATCGTTTGAGTTGGAAGGGTCCCATAAAAGCCACCTAGTCCAAATTCCCTGCAATGAACAGTCATCAGACACATAATTACTACCCATCTTTGTATACTCATAACGAACTCATTCCCATCTTTCTGTATCCACAATGAACTGTAGGATCTCATTGAGCTCCCTCCTCTCACACAGGAACACCAGGTTCACCTAAGGGTGACCCTAAAGGATTTTAGAGACTCTGAGGTCCATAGGCAGGAAAAGACACAAAGGAGATATTTTCATGAGAATCAATAAAGGCTTCTTTTTATTTTAATTCCCTTTTTACATACATCCGTGGTTTGTCGTTTTCCGCTCATTACTTTGGTCCATACAGAAAGCAGAAGTGGAGGAATGTAAACCAAATGTCTGCCTGACAACACACACAAGGCAATGTCCTCGTAACACGTACAAAGAAATCACAGTTTTGCCCATTAGTTTTTTCAGTCTTGTCCCTCCTCTGAAGTGAAACAAGGTCTTAAATCCACTTCAATGAAATCACTGGAGTGGGAGGGGGAAGAACACAACCCAGCTCTTCTCCCTCCTGCTCATCCTAGGAAGAAAAGGAGCCAATATCCCACTGGCAGACCACTGGGAATGGCCAAGTCCTTTTTCTAATGCCCACATCCCATCACTTCTGGTAACAACCATGGCTTGTTCACCCTGAAGTTGCTGAGAAGAAGCAAGGAGTTTTAGCAGCAGATCTGTCTCTTCATGCATGCCTCAGCTCATGCAAATGTCAAGAGTTTGACATCATGTTTTTGGACATGGGGGTGGGTGATGGTGCTTAGATGCACCTGACCTTCTTCTGCCACCAACTGCCTTTCCTCTTCCACCAGTTCTACTTAAACCCAATCTGTCAAAATATTTCACCTCTATCAGCAAATATCTTCTTGCTCATCCTTCCCTGGAGCCCTGGAGGAAGAGTGACTAATTTAGACAGAGAAAAATAAAAAGGTAAAAGCTCGGCCTGGCAGGAAGCATCCAGCTCTATATTTAGAAGGGCTCATGCCTGCTGTAATGCTCTGTTTTAAGTGGATGCTGTTTCCCTGGTGAAGTCATTGTTTTGCCTTCTGTTTTAGGTACCCAAGGTCTACTCTGTTTGGAGAACATTCTTCGTTAAACTTGTTTTAAGCAGTCTCACATGGCCATTGTATCTCTTCTTCAGAGGACATAGACACAAGCCAGTGCAAGTTCATCCCATCCATTTCAAACATTTTAATCCTATGCCTTTTTCCATCAAAATACCATGTCCCCACATGTAGAAGCCCAATGCAAAACCTAATGTTGGCATTTGTCAAGCATTTTGAGAGAGGCGACTGCTATTCAGACAACCATCTACCCCTTGATCTCTGCTTTCTGGTTTTGTAGTGCTAGTGATTTAAAGCAAAAAGCCACCCTGAGGTATGTGTGGTAGGCAAAGTCTTGGGGGCAGGAGAAGGGTGAGGTCATTTGTCTGAACGTTTTCTTCCTCCTGTGAATTGAAGAGTAAATCCCACTCCATGGAAATCAATAGAAGTCTTGGAGTTGGTTTTCATGCTGTCATGATTTCATTCCATATTGATGCTGGCACACCTGTCTTGTTACCCACCACGCTGTTTGCCCAGAGAGAGGAATATAATCAAATACCATCACATTCTTTAGTTCATATGCAAAAAAAAAAAAAAAGAAAAAAATCCCAATTCCTAAGGTCAAAGAGAGAAGCTTCTCTGCGGGACCCTGGAGAAATGGGTTTGACAACCAGGTTCTTGTGCTAAGATTACCCTAATGTTTTTTTTTTTTTCCCCAAAGAAAAAAGAAGGAAAAAGAGCCAGTGAGAATCAGGAAGAGAAATTTGCACAGGATTTGTTAAATCCCCCATTTGCTCTTAACATTTTCTGCTTAGCAGGGAGTGCAATCATGCAACAGTGTCCAGCTCTGTTCAATCTATGCTGGATAGGGGGGCCTGCCTGAAAAGAAGACAAACTTATAGGACTCCTTAATTACTGATGCTCATCTGGTTCAGCTCTTCCTTCCCTTTTTCTTTTGTTCCTGGCCCCTGTGCAGTGTCAGACTGAGGTGATATCCAGCCCAGCCCTGCCTCTCTGGAGTCTTGCAAATCCGTTCCAAATTGTGACAAAATTTGTTGTGCTCTTGCAAATACTGCCTTTGGTTCCCTTTCAAAGCAATACTGCTGCCCATCAGTACTGAGGCATTCAACCTGGTGACAGTCCTGGTTGGGTACACACCAGAGATGCAAAGGCAAATCAAGAAACAGTTCTGCAAGCGCCCCCCAAAGCAACACTAATGGACCAATCTACAAAAACCACAAAAATGAGCAGACCAGAGCATTAACATTAAAATAATCATAAACAGGAATATTTAACAACAATGTCAGATCTAAACCCAAGCCCCTTGACAATGGAAATACGGTGGGTGAGATTTGCAGGTCATACTGAACAGCTCAAGACCTTCAATGAGCAAAATACGATCGAGTTCAGTTGGAGGCTGAAATTCTATGCTGAGGTCGGCAAACCTTTCCCTGGTCCGTGGGAAAGATTTCACTGAACCTTACTTGATAGTCCTTTTAATGCTCCCCTGTAACTTCCATTAGCTTCTCACATTCTTTTTCCCACTTGCCTCTCAAATCCCGGCAACATGGTGACATTATCTTGAACTTTGAAACTGTGGGACTAGCTGAAACCTGAAAGCTGGTATGAAAACTAGAAGTAAGATAGGAAAAAAAAAAAAAGAAAAAGAAAAAAGAAGGGGCTAAGAAAAATCCCTACCAGCTGAAACAGCTGAGTATGGCTAAGGGATCACAGTGGGGAGAACAGAGTAATCTGGGCAGGCACAGATAAAACATTTCATGTGATGGCTGATGTCTTGGGTGTCATTTAATCCCAAACAGCAAGCTGGGTGTCCAATTCTCAGCAGACTACTTCTGTAGTTAGAGTTGGAAGCTTTATTTTAATTCCATTATGCAAACTGTAAATGAGTTCTGAACTGTGGTCCAGATTCAGATCTGTTTTGCCTTGGCTTGCGACTGAGTTAACTCAATTAACTTCAGAAGAGCAGCTCCTGCCTTCTGCCAGTGAATATAAAATCAACATCAGATCTGTTCCTGACTGTCCTGCCCTAGGGATTGGCTTCACATTACTCTGTCCACTTGTTTTATCTGTTCTCTCCACCACAGAGGACTCCTCCTGCCAAGGAGAAGCCAGAACACCAGACACTCCATGGTAACCATCAGAGCATTCAACAGAACGTGATGAGATAAATAAAGAATGACTTATTATTACTTTTTTTTCTTGTTTATAATCATTCTTAAACTTAAAGGAAGCTAGTCTAGTTCTTGCTCTTGGTTCACTTGTCTTAAAAATGCACCAAAAATAGAAGACTATGTTGTCACACCAATGTTTCAGCTCTGTCAGGGTGCCAATGCTCCCTGCATGGGGGTGTGGTACAACTGATCTGAGCAAATTATGTTCCCATCCCGATGTTTCAGATTGGTTTTGATTCTGAGAGTTGAGATTGGCTTCGAGCCATTAAAAAGCCTGGATCTGCATCCAGGAAAAATGGAAAAAAGAAATGCTTACAAGGAGTTCTTTAAATAAGTTTTAGGGGTTTCTTTTTCTAGAGCCAGGTTGGAAAGAAAGGAAAGTAAATGTAGAGAAAAACTCCAGCCAATCTGAATTTAGAATCGTAGAATCATGGGATCATTAAGGTTGGAAAAGACCTCTAAGATCATCTAGTCCAACCACCAGCCCATCCCCACCATGCCCAATAAACCAAGATCTGAGGGTAGAAGAGAAGAGGTGTCCACTCAGCAGAGATCATCAGCAAATGTCCTTTTGGGCTTTTCTACCCACTAGGAAGAAGCTGTGTCAAAGATCCAAGAAAGCTGCTGGTTCTATTTCCCCTGTTGCTCTGGAGCACCACCACCTAATGCTACAGGTGAGGTGGGGGACTGCTAGCACTGACAAAAGACCAAGTCTCAGTCTCAGATTCAACTGTTGGACTTTCAGTAGATCTCTGCTCTAAAGCCTTCAGAAGCACTTACAAATCAAGGAGCAGTCAGTGAAGATATTTACAAGCACTGAACAAAAAGTATACTAGGATTTGGAGATCCTCCTCTTACTATCAGCCTTCATATACAGACACCAAATAAACTCTGGGCTAACCACTAAATGAAGCTCATTAACAACACATCTGGTAAGACTTGCAAGGCAAGGTCACCGTTTTTCATTCAGTGAGCTTTTACATGACCAGAAGCTGGACACGGGTGGGTTCTCAGCTGTGTGTCCATGCAACCTCCATGCACCCCAAAGAGCATGAGAAAACACCAGGGAGACCAGATTTCTGGCTCAGACTTTCCAGGCAACATGTCATTATTGGAAAAACCTCCAATATTTCAGTCTCCTTTAGTTAATCATGTGTCTTTGCAACAACCCATCTCTACTTTCTTTTGCTCTCCCACCCTTAGATATGACCTAAGCTTAAGTTTTGATTCTGTGAGAGGCCATAAAAATAGTTTGAGTGGAACAGGGTGAGCCCAATAACTGTTATACAAATGGAACTGCTGCCTCAAAACAATACGTTCCTTTGGGCCAACAGTATTTGCTGTCCAATAGGCTCAACCTTTCTCCTCTGTAGGCAAAAATAGGAGAGCTGCCTTCCAATGGACATCCACAGAGATGGACATCCCTCTTATTTTACTCACACCATTTATGAAACTTTATGTTTTGAGGCAAATTTAGACAGCCCTGGCTGTTCATGATGGAAATGTATTTATAGGGTCTTTCGCAAACCCATTTCCTTTACAGTTTAATATTTTTTCTCATTTCAAGATACTCTAGAGGAATGGGATATAAAATCTACTCTGACTGGAGAGTCACACTGGATGCCTGAACACCTCCGTAGCTTGCCAGAAATATCATATATGTCCATATATTTATGCTGCAGAATGTGGTAACCCATCAGCAATAGAAGTAAAAATAATAATAAGAAAAAAATCAAACCTGTTCCATTATATTAAAAATAAATAAATACATCAATTTCCCTAGACTTGCCTGAGAGTGCAACATGATTTCTCCCCCAGCAAGTGCTCTTAGTGGGAAAGTGGCACGGTGAAGACCTTCCTTAATCTGCCCGTGGCCTTAAAATAAATCTTCCTTACATGCTGAATGATTTACAATTTGCAGCCACCAGAGCAATGCCCATTTGTGACAAAGGCTACAGGGCTGAGGAGGCGCACACCAAACCCTTAACCCCAAAGGCTGTAAAATGCTGCCCCAGATCATTTTCCTTTTGCTTCCTCTTACAGCCAAAATGTCACAAAGTTCAGATAAAGCCCAGGAGAGAGGATGTGAACCACGATATTGCTGCATAACTTTCTATGAGAAGGCACAGATGGGCTTTGGCAAACTCATGGGCAACAATGGGTGGAAAAAGGCACAGTTGAATAAGAAGCAACATTGCATATGAAAGGACTTCACAGGTTCATACAACCTCTCCATTGAAGGTCAACTCTTAAAGTGCTTTCTCTTATTTCATGCAGTCCTATCTCAAGAAAAAGAAACTCTGAAGAGAGTGAGAGATACAGATGAGCTGAGGATGTCCTTGTTATCAGTAATCCCACTTGCAGCTGCCAATGAATTCTAGGTGGAAGTTATGCAGAAAAAATTAGCCCGTGGAAAAACAAGAAAACCAAACACACTGAGGTGCCTTAACTTTTTGAAAGACTGAACTCAGAAGTCTAAAAACTTTTAAGACAGCCATTGAATCCATCCAAACAATAAAAGGAATAAAAACTGGAGATCTTCATGCTTAGTGTATTTTCAGTCTTTAAAAAACAAAAAAATTCTTACCAGCTCCGTGGATGTTCTGCAGCTTTCAGACAATTGCCCATAAACAAATAAAAGAAGCCAGTCCCTGGCTGAGCAGTTCAATTTTGGGGAGAACTTTGTCAACTGATTTGGCTCTAATATGCATCAGACAAGATGCAGCAGAGCTGAGGAATGGTGAGGAAGGGGACAAGACATGATCTCATCTGAACTAAGACAAAGCAGTTTATAGAAGGTGTAAGAACAATTGTCTGCACAAATACAGGCGAAGCAGTAATGATGAGGAGCTGCCAAAAGTCATCTTTAAGAAATACGAGTCCAAGAAATGTTAACATTTCTATGTCTATTCAGAAAGGAGGTAGATCAAGTAGAATTATTAGGATTGTTAGCAGACTGAGCTGCTATGGGTGGGATAGATGAGGTGCAGGGCTGGGTACCACAAGATGAACCTGCCAGAGAGAGAGATTCCTAACCAACTCCAGCATCTCAGTGGCAACCCGTCCTGCATACTGTCAGCTGGTTTACAGGATGGGAAGAAAAGGACATAAAGCTGACACCATGGAGGAAAGAAAGGTGGTGAAATAGAGGCAAGCAGGTTTGTCAAGCCTTTGCCTCTGCTAGAAACGAGCTTGAGGATGTCTGTCTGCCCATGTGTAAATCAGACAGCATGGGAACTGTCACCCTGTAGAGGACCGGACCTTTGCATGGGGATAAAATGACATGGAATCATAGAACCATAGAATCAGTTGAGTTGGAAGGGACCCTTACTGGCCATCTAAGTCCAGCTCCCCTGTAAAGAACAGGGACAGCTCTCAGCCCTGTGCTTGCAAGTGCCTGGATCTCCTGGTGATGGAGAAAATTGAAGATCACCATATTCCATATCTCAACATTTTGGCTCTCTGCCCTTCCAGGACAAATGAAAACAGCAAATTTTGGTTTCAAAGCACCATGGGTCTAATCTTTTCCTCTCAAAGAGAAAGTAGAGAATGCCCTTGGATCCCTGGCTAATACAGCATAGCCTATATGCTCAGCCAACAGTGCTGTCTGCAATCAGCACAAGAAGGACAGGAACAGACTTTGACATTACATTCTACCATATCTTTAAAAGCAGAAGTATTCCCCTGTTATGGTATAGGCATTTTCCCTTTATTTTTCCTTAACACGAACACCAAGGAAAAAGAATCTACTGTGTACGATCGGTATTTGAAAAGATCAAGAAAATACTTCTTCCCATGCACATTCCTCATGCATGTAAATTTTATCTACATTCAACACCAGTTTCTAAGCATTTATTCTCAACAATCTAGTGATGAATGCATTTCTGTTTATGAGGGGTGCTGAATTTGTTTATAACTCGTTTTATGGGTTTTGCTAATCCCCTGAACTTTGTTAAGCAATTGCCAAACATGTTATTAATCTTGAGTCCTCTGTAAGAAGCACAAATAAACAGTGAGTCACTAGGGTTTTTGGTGTTTTGTTGGTGGCTTTTATTTTGTATGCCTTTTTGTTTTGTCCCACCAGTGAAATGATACCAAGTAATTCCTCTGAGTGAGAAAAAAAAAAAGGAAGGTCATTGCATTTACTTGGCACGTTTTAAGCACAACGTACTTCTGGAAGGGCAGAAAACCAGAGCCAGCACACTCAATGTGTTTCTCTCTCATTGGCAGCTCAGCCACACGGGATGCTGAATAACAGCTGTACACACTCTAGTGAGAACTTCTGCCCCTTTGATTCCCTCCTGAGGCTGTGCCAATGTCTGTGAGGAAAAGGCGAGCAGCGAGCAGAGCAGGGCTGACACAGATTTCTGCAGAGCTCTCCATGCCAAACTTTCACTAGAGGTGACTTCTCTTGCAGGATTACTTAACTCCTCTGTAATACCACTGTTAGCATTGTTATTATTGCTCATAGAAGCAACAAGAGCAATAAGAGAGCGTGAGGGAAAGAAAAAAAGCCATGCTTTGCAAACTCAATGTTTCAATAGCTGCCGTTTGGTGGTAAATGGTTATGAGGAGTTTTGAGTTATTCTGATGATACAAAATAAGGAAAAAAAAACAATCGAACATCACAAATAAATACTGGCTTTTAAAGACTGGCTCATGTAGGTCTGCAGCTGTTTGAGAGGTGCTTCAGTGCCTTGCAGAGGATTGACTCTTAGCCACCACGCTCCCTACCAATTCCAAATCAAAAGCCCAGAGATGCCAAGGCAAGGAGGCTTGGTACTACACTGGCCTTCAACCTGAGAAGTTGCCTGAAGATGTGAGACACAGAAAACAGAGTCAAGATCTCTAGGCTCACCCTGACCTCCTTCAGAATTTTGGAGGATTTAGTCCTTCATACATACTCAGAGCTTGCAGTGTGAAGTGAGTGGATGCATCTCAGAAGCGCTGGTTGATATGCCACAGCAGACATACCTAAAGGATCAGGATAGATGGTAAGACATTCCACAGGCCCCACCTGCATCCTAAAAGACTTCTGCAAACTGCCCCAATGACTGATCTCTGCTCCATTTCAGTAACAGCCAGGTGGAGTAAAAAATACTTCAGCTTCCAGAAACTTATCTGGAAGAAATAAAACAACCGTGAGGGTCTGACTCTCAGACTGCAGCAAAGGAATAGTGACATACGATGGGCTGAAGAGACGATCCAAGCCAGCTCAACCAGAGTCTTTTCTTTGAGGAAGTGACAAGTTTGGTCACCATTCCTAATTTCCCATTACTGTGAAATTCTGAATCATGCTTCCGAACCAGAAAAGACCTTTTCCTAGCTGCTCACCTGGTTGAAGTGTGAAGAACAAAACACTGTTGGCCAACAAGAGCCATATCTCTTTGTCACTGCTGAAGACATGAGTTGTGTCAGGAAACAACCTTCTGGCTCTCCTTGCAAAAACCACCAGCAAGTGACAAAAGACTCTGGTCTCTCTCTCCTGTAGGAATCAGGCATTTTATAGAATCATAGAATGGTTGGGCTGGAAGGGATCTTAAAGCCAATCTGGTTCCAACCATGGACTGGTTGCCCCCCACCACCTGAGGCTGCCCAGGGCCCCATCCAGCTTGACCTTGAGCACCTCCAGAGATGGAGCACCCACAGCTTGCCTGAGCAGCCTGTACCAGTGCATCTCCACTCTCTGATTAAAGATTTTCTTCTGAACATCTAAACTAAATTTTCTTCTGCTCTTCCCTTCTCAGGCAACCCCAATATTTCCTCTTCTAAGCGTCTCTGGGCAAAATCAGTGACTTTGGCTGCAATTATACTTAATCACACCAGCAAAGATGCTGGCCAGATGTCTGTAGGTATGTGTGATTCATTTGAATGTCTCGACCACTAAGAATGGGAAAGAAAGAAGATGCTCAGAAGGTGACTGTCCACGAGCCATCTCTGTGCTTACACCCAGCAGATTTTGCCCTTGAACCTCATGAAAGCAAGCTTGCCTGACTGTATCCAGCATCTCGTGTTTCTCTTCATGAGTGTTTGGATTAGTGAGAAACAAGTAATTTAGAGGGGAGAATGAGAAGAAATGTGTAACTTTATAAGAACATTACTGATGTTTGTTTCCATGAGCATCCACAAAGAGGGAGGCTGAGATAGCGACCTTCTGAGCTGATTTTAGCCACACGCACACACAGACACACAGCTGAAGATCTGCAAACACCCTCCCCATCTAAAAATGCCTGGGAGCAGGCAGACTGGGCCTATCTCTACTGCTGGATCTGGAAGACTGAAAATGTCACACAAAAGATGTCACACACTCTGTTAACTGCATTTCCCATCTTAAAATTGCACTGGTTTCTGGCTTGCTATGGTACTCAAGTCAAGGAAAGAAGAATGTAGTTTTTTGCCTTCATCTAGTGACCATGAGCTGTTAAACCTGCCCCTGTTTGCCAAGGAGTGAGAATGCCCAAGGGAAGAACATGTCCCAAGTTGTACCAAGCTGTGCACATTAAGAACTTGGCTGCAAGAATGGACAGGTATGGTACCCAAAGGGCCTTGGTCATTCTCATGTGTGTTACCAGACAGATTCAAAAAGGACAGAGCAAACCAAACCAAAGACACTGATGCTCAGGTGGCTTGTACCCTTGCAAGAAGATGACAATGTACGCTCCCCGCAAGACTCTTGCTTTACTGGGTGAGATTCCCATCCTCCTTGACTGCCCAAGTTCTCCAAGAAGTGAAAGGACCGCGTGCTGCTGTGCAACCCTCCCCACAAACTCTCAGTATCTCTGTTGTTCAGCATGTAGCAAGGCCTGTGGATAGCCCTGCCTCCATTAACACTGGGGAGACTGAGATCACTGGGTATATGTGTGTGATCAACCACTGGCCACGTTGGTGGCTTTTTTTTTTTTTTCCATATAACTTAACCTCTTGTTCCACAGAACAGAGAAAAGGCATGGAAACCCTTGGCATCCATTGTGTGGCCTGATATTCTTTTGCCCACTAAATGCTCTCCAGGAACCTTTTTCATCCTTTTGTTTCTTCTTCTCCTTACATCACTGTCTCTCTTTCTTCTTCAACAAGTACTGTGGGTCTGTCTCCATCATAAAGCCCAGAGCCATTCAGGTACTCTTCATCTTTGTTGTACTGCTCTGGTCCAGAAGAAGGCATAGAGTTTTCAGAAATAGAGCCATTTTTTACATAACCTGGTAAATTCCGGTGTCCATTGAGGGTCCCTGGTATAAGTCTTGTATTGAGATGAAGGGCAAGTGCCCCCCTCGTGGCTACATTTGTGATGCTGGTGTGGGAAACCATTGGTCCATAACTGTAGGTTGTGCTCCCACTTCGTGCTTTCCTTTTAAAATCAAGTGCTAATGTCCACCTGCTCCATGACTTCTTTATTTCTGCCTGGACCTGAGAAACAAGGAGGGAAAAAAGCATGAGCGGAAGGAGAAGGGGAGAGTCATTAGAAGGAGGTAATATCTGCATGGATGGGAACTCTCTGGAGGGTGAAATTGGGAGGAACATCTTGGGTTTATGCTGCAGGACATAAGGAGCTTATCTGTAGTTGCATTTCACCTTTAAATCCATAAACTTTGCCTATAGCAGCCTCACATTTGTCCAAGATCATAATTCAGTGTGCATTCACTGATCAGCTAAGTTTTTACTATGCAGCCACAGAGGGAATTTAAAGAAACAAAGACAGCTCAAAAACAATCTGAAAACTAAAGCACATCACTTGAAGCAGAATAAAAAGATCAACAAAGCTTGGCCTAACAAAAGAGCTTGATGATTAAACAGCTATTCTATCAATCCACTTTTATTCCTGACACAGCTCTGATATTGAGAGGCACTAAACAGCACTTGTGCTGGGAAAAGGAAAAAAAAAACAACACTTCTTTTCCCCACCAGCTACTTCCAGTAGTTCATCAGTTGTTGCAGACTGATCTGTATGTCTTATATGACCAAAAAGAATGTATGAACTTTTTGTGTGGATGGATAGATCTTTCAGTGAGTGCAAACTAGGGCTGCATCTCTAAAATAAGAGGGGTATACAGTGATGTGCATCCACCTTACCACCCACATTTGGAACCAGCTTAACAAAGGTAGAAAATAATTAAGAAGCTTATGACTCTTACCTCTCCATTGCAAAAACAGTATATGATGGCAACAAAAAATCCCTAGAATGAAAAAGAAATAGCACATTAATATGAATCAAAAGAACTGAGATGTGAGAAAACCATCTACATTTTTTTGTTGGCCAATAGTTTACCTAGATCTTGGTGGGCTATTTTATCCCATCTTCACCCAACAGGAATTGTGGAAGTGCATGAACACAAGTTTTGTCCCCATCTCTTTAGAGTTTCTCTCAACTTTCATCTTCCCAGACCTACTGTTCACCTTTCATTATTCACACCAGTTGACCATGATGATAGGTAGTAGAACATAAGCCAAAACTTAATCTCTCAGGAAAGACGTACGGTGACCATGCAACACAACTCTGCTTGCAGAGAGTTGCATATTCCTGCTGTTGCACCTTGTATAGGACCAGCCCTGTAAATGAAGCTGCATATTGCTCAAACCTAGAACTGAGGAATCAATTCACAGGACTGAAAGACAGCTTGGGAGAAGTAAATTTGAACAAATTTGAAACAACATGTCTCTGGATCTCTACCAGCTTATGTCTAGTCTGGAGCTACATGATATTGTGGGGCAAGTTATCTTTCAACAGCAACACACTAAACCTTTTTACGCTCCATTTTGCAAATATAAAACATACCTGCTGCTAAAATATTGTCAAATGATCTTGTGAATGAAATTTGGCATACTGTAAACACAACCCTTTTTCCAGAGAGAACATTCTGCGCTCTCATTTCCCTCTTCTGTGTGTTTGTGTCCGTAGTTTAACAGCTACAACACAGTTAACAGTTACCTGGAAAGAGTTGAACAGCATTTCATAGTGCATTTGAACTTGCCAAAGAATCCCTGACACATCTGTGTATGGCATAGCCATGAAAACAATATAGTGAACGCCAAACAGAGGCATAAGGACGAGGGTAGATTTCAGCAGCTTCCTGTAGAAATAAGGAAAGAGAAAGACACAGAGGAAATCACTGGATGGAATGAAACTCCCAGCCAGTCCATCTCGTACCTTGGGTGTCTGTCATGCATAATTTCATTCTGTCTTAACATGCGCCCTTGGCTAGTCCTATATATCTTACATTTACAAAAGCATTGTGTCCATCTCCAGTTTCAAGCTATTTCTTCTCTTGTGATGTGTGACACAACCCCATCCATCCTTCAGCACGTCTCCCTCTCTACATACATGTCCCTATGGGATGCTGATGTAGGTACTGGGGATGAAGGCACCAAGACTTCTTTGTCTCAGACCATCCACTGTTTCGGGAGAGGAACATGGAAAGAAGGTGAAAGGGTGACATGGACCTAGACCATCGACTCCATCTGAACCTGTCTGGGCAGGAAGGTTGGACCAGATGATCTCCAGGGAGCCTCAGCCTTTCTATAATGCTGCAATTCTGTGTAGCTTATTGAAGCAAGACATAAAGGTCCCCCCTGGGTTAGTGCCTTCTGTGCAATAGTAGGGAGGGAAGCGCACCTAGGAGCAGAATCATGCTATATACCAAGGGGATGGTGCAGCATGGGGTAAGGAGGACATCATCACTTATAGGAGGCATTTTGGAGAGCAGTATTTCTAGAGGTGGTGGATGCCCTGTTTCTGGGGGACATTCAAAGTCAGGCTGGATGGGGCTCTGAGCACCCAATTGAGCTGTGGGTGTCCCTCTTCATTGCAGGGGAGTTGGACCAGATGGTCTTTAAGGTTCCCTTCCAACTCAGTGATTCTATGAGTCTATGATCCACTGGAAAGAATCACAGAATCACAGAATCACAGAATGGCCAGGGTTGGAAGGGACCTCAAGAATCATGAATCTCCAACCCCCTGCCACATGCAGGGCCACCAACCTCCACATTTAATACTAGACCAGTATTGGTCTACTATACTAGCTCCCATTTGAAAGAGAAGTTCCATCTCAGCACATGACTTATAGCAAGGAGTAGGAGTGAACTACAATGAAGCCCTGAGTACTTGGCTGAGTTTGCTCCTGAGGGAACCAGCCTTGCCTGGAAGTGATGCTAATTGAAGGATTAAGACTGCTGCCAAGAGTTACAGCAAGTCACTGAGTGCAGGCAACTATTGAGAGGGGCAGACATCGCTACCAGAAAGCTCTGGTACCATCTCTGTCCAGCAACTGGAAACCACTGAGGGAATGTAAAACATTAAGGAGCAGCCCTCATCCAAACCATAATTAATAGCAAGCTTCAGCCAGGGATAAATAAATAAATAGATAAATCAGAGCTCTGACGGGGCAGCAAAGGAAAATGGAGAGATATTTTCCAGCCAAATCTCATTCCTGCTTCAAATGAAACATCTTGTGTTTGGAGAGGAAGATGGTAGCAATGATCTCATGGTCTGCAGCCCAAAACACTCTGTTCTTCCCCCTCAGTGTGCGTCCTGCTGGTCTGTCAGATCAAGAGATGATGAGAAGCCCTGGGAGCTCTCAAGCAGCTGAGGTGGCTGAGCAATCTGCTTTTTCTGTCCCATTTCGACTATGCTGCAAATACCCTTAATTATCAAGAGAATAGAGCTGGCAGGGCAAAGGAAAACAAAACAAACAAGGAAATGCCAGATTTCCAGCAAAGTTTCAGGAAGCACCCAGTGAAGAGCAGGTTTAACAAACAGACCGTGTTTTACAAAGCACAGGAGGGAAATAAGCAAAAATAAATAAAGCAGTACAACTATTAGGGGCATCAACAGCATAAACAGTGCTTTTATTTTTGCACTCTCAGTTCCAGGCCAGCACAGCCACTTCCAAACTGGTTGGAGGGACTGAACTCCTCTCTATACTACAAGGCAAGTCCCATGGGTTGGATTGGATAAGTTTAGGAGAGGTTTAAATGGCTGCTGATCATTCTGCATTACACAGAAGATGACATTCTTCTTGCCTTGTTTTGAGTGTCTACAGTGTCTTCAGCTGAACCAAACATCCTGGGCTCCTCCTGTAGTTTAGTGGGAAAGCATGTTTTGACCCAAAACATGAGGAGGGTTCATGACTCACCTGTACTGTTGTCTTGAGTCACACCTCCCTGCATTTGTTTCCCGTAGCTTGGTTGCTAGGACTCTGATAATATTGATAAAAAGAATAAAATTTACCTGGAAGAGGAAGAAAAAGAAACAACAACAAAATATAAAAGACATTCAGTCAGTGCTCATGTTGTCCAGTCAGTGTCTCCCCCAGATGAGTCAAAGGGTTGCGGCATGCAATGACCTTGTGGCTGTGCTGTGTATGAGCTGAAAGATCTTCTCCTATGCAAGAGATGACCTCCCCAGGAAAGACCCAGTAGTTGGTGGGTGGGATTACTTCAGCTGTGTTTAATCCAAAGGGCTGTGAGGGAGAGCAATGGCCTTCTCCACGAAAGTGTAGGCATCCCAAATGAAACGCTGACATATGAGCCATCCAGCCTGGGCTGCCTTTCGCATGAAGGTGGCTTACGACTCTGTGTGGGCTGTTTTTATGGCCTTATAAACTTCTCAGTCTGAGTTTGGTGCCCAGGGAGCAAAGCGAAATTTGGTTATACTTGTCCCTTACAGTCAACCCCAAAATAAGGTTGTCTTAGGCTGAAAGAAGTATTAGAATGATGTTTTCCCATGTTTCCATGCACATCAATAAAGAAGATTGAGGAAACTGCATTATGTAGAAGGCAGAGAGTAGGCATAATTAGATATGATAGATCAAGAACACAGAAGAGCAATATAACTACAGGGAGATTTTTGAGGGATTCCTGGCTTTTTGGATGTCCTTGAGGTTTGGTTTCACTGGGGCCAGGATCATGCCTGCTGTTGCCCCAGACACATTTGTTCTTGGTGACATGGTGAGGTCACATACAGAGCCATTGTGTAAGCACCCATATGGCTGCATATCTCTGGGCTAATGCTGATGCCTATGGGCTTCTCTGGAGGTTTAAAGCAATCAGCTGACTTCTCAGATAACAGCAGCATTTCAAGGAAACAAATTACCATGCCGCACACAGAGGCTCATACACCAGAAGGGATTATTGTGGACCTCTAGTTTGATCTCCTGCAAAACACAGCCCATAAGACCTCCTTGTATTCATTTTGGTTTGAGCTACAGCAGATCTGGGCTTCAATGTTTCCATGACGGAGATCCTGCCACAACCATGGGAAGTAGTTCCAATGCTTAATTATCCTTGCTGTTAAAACAAGTAGTTCCCTGAACAGCTGAATGAACACGGCCTGGTTTGCTATGGCTTTGTCTTCTGTGGTTGGATTCTTTCTCCTTTAATGAGGTGCAAGTTCATTTCAAACAGCTCTCCTCTGCATTAAAAAGGAGTACGGTCACATTACACCCTTTTCCTTGATGGGGCATTAGTAGAATTTCTCTCCTGTATCTGTTTGACTGTTTTCATGAGGTTTGTGGGAATTTAACATCTCTGCAACCCCATTTGGTTAGAATTTATGGACTGGCAGAAAGGTTCTGAGAGAGGGATGGGTAGACCATAGGCAGAGAAGCACACGGCCTACAGGCATATACAATTCATTTTCATTGGAAACCAAAGTTAAATTAAAAAAAAAAAAGGGAAAAAGAATTGGGAAAAAAAAAACTTTGTTTCTTTTATGAGTTTTTTTCTAGTTGAAAACACTCAGCATTGAGATCTTGTTCTGCATCTGTCCACTAAATTGGAGATTCTCAACATTATCATAGTCAGGAGGAAAATTCCTGTGACTTTTCTTCAAACATGTGCTAAGTTTAACAAAAAATACAGACAAATTAATGACATCAAAAGTAGAAACAGAGTGAAGGGATTTCAAACCCCTCAGCCTTTAAATTCTCTGCAAGTACATCCAGAAAATGCATAACTTAGTCCAGTAACGTATGACCAGCCAGTGTGGGAATTGAAAAAGCAGCCAAGTGAACAATATAAACCCACAGAAATTAAACAGAAACAACCCACAGAATATTTTTGCATGATAAATAGCTTCATTTGCATATAGCCAGGGTACAAGCACAGCAGAGCCTCATGGAGGAACATTATTTTTACAAGGACGAGCCTCAATCGAGCTCTTTCTCCTCTGCTAATTGGGCTTTAAATTAAATGCAATGAGGTTGCTGGCATTCATCTAGCTGAACTATCTGAACTTCTCCATGCTACTGTTTCATTTCCAATGACCACGATGCGGTCTTGGTGACTTGTTTCTTCCAAAGGTGCAGAACAGATTGCTAGAGCCAGGTGGAGAATTTCTACCAAAAGGAAATTTTGAAGAAGAAAAAATCCCCCTCAAGTCCAAAGCAGCTCACCTCTTCACACATGTGATCGCATTCTGAAACTGTCCTGCTGTTTATATGCAGGTGGACTTGTTTTCTTCTCCTCCACACTGATCCTATCCCAAAGGCCTCCTTATTTGTAAGTCAGAGCAAAGTACAGAGTTTGATACAAAACCCGCTATAGAGAGATTCTTACTGACTCTGTTCAGCTACTCAAGGCTGTATGTAATGGAGAGTGAGTGTGGAAAAGCTCTTTTGCTTGCTATGGAGTAATAGAGGACCACAGAGAACCACAGGGAGAAGAAAGAGGGTAATACCCAAAAACTGAAAGCAAATTCTCAAGCCAGTTAGGACTCTACTCAAACACATAATGACCCACTAGCTTCCCCTCATGCAGATTGTCACAGTGCTTCCCATTGCAGGTGCCTGATGAGGATATATGAAGAGTGTAATTAGAGCAGGATAGCTTGGCCAGCTCTTTGCACTGTGCACCCATTACTCAAATACAGTCACTGCATCCCAGTTGTTGTGATCAGCCAGTACTCACCACGATAGCTGCCAGGATGGG
Organism: Centrocercus urophasianus; assembly: GCF_019232065.1. Classification (NCBI taxonomy): domain Eukaryota; kingdom Metazoa; phylum Chordata; class Aves; order Galliformes; family Phasianidae; genus Centrocercus; species Centrocercus urophasianus. The sequence goes on from NW_024884711.1 coordinate 44,434,054, forward strand.
CACCTGAATAATCCATTTTAAATTGCCAGCACTCAAGTCCCAACACCTGAGAAGAGATTGACATCCCATCAGGAAACCATTGGTTACAAAGACCAACAGGCTCGGCGTCTCCTTGGGTAAATCCTCCCTGGAAGGCTGGGATTTCTCCAAAGCCTGTTGGGTTGGAAAGGCCTAGCTCTAACCTTTCAAAGTAGCCCCTTTTCTGCTGCCATACCATTCAAAACCGAAACCCCTGGTAAGTGCATTTAAAGCTGTACTCTCTAGATGGTGGAACAGCTCTTTCTATAGGCACCAAGACCGGTCCCCTCGGGACAGGAACCCACCCTTTCCCACTTCACTTTTTTAAGAGAAAAATATGCACTAAAAATAATCTGGTTTTTATGATAACAAAAGAGGCTATGGTGGGCTTTGCATTGGCTGAAATGTCCTCATACCACCCCTCCGAATAAACCTGCACAGCTTTCCTTGGGGATCTGCCCTGCCAAATACATTATGATATGGATAATTCTGTTTTCCTCACATTCAGATTCTGTGTACCTCCCTCAACCTTGCTCTCATAGTGAAACCCACAAAAGCCTTTATCTTCCTTATCCAAGTGAAGCCCTTATCCATGTAAAGACTAAAAGGGCAAGCTGTTGGTAGCATGGATGTTCATCTATGGTCTTCCATCTGCTGACGAGGGGCTGGACACTATTTCCTCCCAGGAGTTTTCAGCAGCCATGGAATAAGGTCACTTGGTGTTAATTACTCTGTTTGAACTCTCTCCAACCACAGAGAGAGGAGTGCCACAGGACTTTCTTTATCTGAGCCAGACATCCTCCAGATGGCAGCTGCAGTTTTCATTTCATGGGCCAAACTCTGCCCAGGCAACCATTCAAGGAAAGTGAGAGACAGGGGCAGAGAAACCACTGATGCTGACTGAAAGGTTGTACAAAGACGAGACTGTGCCAGTGCAGATGCGTCATACTTCAGTAGCTGTGCTACCAAGTCTTTCCATGGCTACAGCTTAGGTTTTTACCCTTTGGAAAGCAGTCTCTTCCTAGGCAAAGCTATTTGCCTGTGGTCCCTTCAAATTTTGATAGCAAAGTTATGGATGTAGATGACAGCTGTTCTGTGGTCGGCCCTGGGCTGTGTGGTACCAGGGATGCTATGGGTGCTTTCTTCAGCTTAATGGAAGAACATGGGGCTTTGGGTTGTTAGTGTAGGACCTAAGAAGTGGCTGATTTGGTATCTTTTTTTCTGACAGTAACCAGAAGTTGATGTTTAAGGATAATTGGGCTAGAGGATAATCATATTATTCCACAATAATTCTTTGAACAATCTGCAGTTCAGGATGACAGTACATTACTGAGTGCTTAATATGTTTGGAGCAATTTATCTTCCATGAGTTTATAAGAGTGCTTCTTAATCCTAAGTCCATGCTGGAATCCACATCTCCTGCAGCAAGGTGTTACAGCTTCACCTCCTCTGACTGCACTGAACCTCCTACCTTCCAGTTTCATGCCATGATTTCCAGTTCCTCTACTGGAAGGAGAAGTGAATGACTCAACTCTACCGTGCTCTGCAGGTCATTCATTCATGATTCAGGCCGTTCCTGTCTCTGCCTAGCTGTGAAAGAGTTTCCTTCAGCCCCACGGATAACAGCTGCAGGTGTTCACATTCATCCAATTCTGTATAATTCTGAGAAGCCAGGAAAACTGAACCCATCTTAACCATATCAGTTTGCTTACTCACCTTAACAGTTTACTAACGCCATAGCTGGAATTCATTCTGGCTTTGCCTGGTTCTTTTTTTTTTCCTTTTGATTCGCCCTCAAAGTCACCTATGCCAAAAACCCCACAAAGGCATCACACAGGAAAGGGAGAAAAGAAAATCCAACTCGACTTACTCTGTGTCGGCTAGAGTGGCTCTCACGCTGGCCCACGCTGTAACAAATACAGCAGGGAGTCCTGCAAAGAAACACAAGTAGTGGGGTCACTATGGAGCTGAGGTCTCTATTAGCACAAGCTCATGTGGAGAGGGATAGGGGATGGTGGAAGAAGGAGTTTTCAAATGTTCAGGCATAATCTGGACAAGGAACGTATGATCTCTGTTACTCAGTGTGTCACTGAGTGGCATGGATAGCAGGCACAGTGGAAACAGGTTGCTGGTTGGGTTAGATAATCTTAGTGGTCTCTCCCAAATTTCACAATTCCATAATTCCATGATCTTGGTCTTCTAGATCTTCTGTAATCCAGGTGTTATAATAGTAAACCATCCACAGGAAGGGAGCATTTTATGGAGGTCAAATTGCATGGTCTGGACATGTCCAGCCTACTGAAGTCTCCTGGCTCTCAAAACAGAGCAGATTGCTTTTCCAAGATGCCAACCATGAGTGGTCTTGGCTCGAGCAACTTTCTGGTTCGTGTTTAGAGATGCTCAGCTGGTCCAGGCCTGAGGAGGGCCACGGACTTGTCAGTATGAATCACCAAGTTCCTGTACCGTAAAAGGCTCTGCCTTTTAGAGACATGGGCTGTAGGACTTGAACGTTTGTGACTGCTCTAGTTAACTGATTCAATTAAAAGCAGAAATGGGTTTCATACAGTGCATCATTCTGAATACATCTGTTCCTTTGCTTTGACTTCAAGGGAAGGTGGGCCTGGAATCAAGCTTAAAATGTATCACACAAAAAAATGTCCTTGCATTGAATCCTGAATCATGGCAGCAACAAAACCAGGTTTGGACATGCCTTTGGCATCTTCCCCTGTTCATACCCCCCAACCATCCCAAAAAACCCTCTTCAAGGCTCAAGCCATCCCTTCTGGGGATGGGGAGCAGAGGTGAACAGGTGTGAGCTGTGTGGTACCACTTGGCCTCAAGGCTAAAACACAAGCCTTGTCCCATTTGATTTAAAAGAATGGATGAGGCTTTTAGCTCAAACTCACCCATAAGCTCTAACTGAACCTCTGTAAAAACTGCACTGCTCTCCGCTCTATGGATATAATAAATATTTTTCAATGGTCAGCAAGACAATGCCTGACTATACACTGACCAGAGCAGTAAGAGGTAGACATCAGCTGAAGGAGGAAATTTTGGAGACGATTTTTTAAAATTTTGTTTTGTTTTTATGACATGTCAAGGGCCTTTTCATAGCTCCTGACTCTCCTCAAATTTTCTTTGCTCCATTTTGATTTTTACTGGCCTGGATGGTTTAAAAGCTCTGCTAAATATGAGAAACTTGCTGTTAGAAGCAGACAAATGTTGGAATTCAGAGAAATACTTGCAAAATACTCTAGCCCGAGGTTAGTTCCCAAAGTAACCATCCTCATTTCAGCTCAGTTACACTGGGCATCATCTTTTCCCTACAAAAAGTAAAAGAATCACCAATATCCAAATGCAATCATCTTCTATTTATTTTCTTAGGGTCCAGTTCTGCTTTATTTGTACAACTGAGTCCCCTACTGGCTTCCCTGAAAAGGCAGGATCAAATCCACAGTAGCTTCCACAAATTCCAGAAGAATAACCCCTTTCAGGTGGGGAAAAAAAAAATCACAAAATAAATAAAGGCGACATTTATCACCGATGACTGTAAATATGCTGTTCACAGTCTGAGCTCGCTGGGGCTCGCCGTGCATAGGCACACGCTTAACTTTCAGCATGCACTTAAGTCTCATTAGAGTGCTTAAAGGCTTTCCTGACCACGGACGCTTTCCTGAGCTGGGGTGTGGGGTAGGGACGCCTGTCTCATACACACGTGTACAACGGGGCCGTTATCTTGGTTGGAACCTTTTAAATGCTACGGTAATATAAGAAAGCATAAATAATTAAACACAGAGCCTCACTCAGGTCCAGCGCAGCAGCACTGCCTACAAAGATACATTTATAAGGAATGCACCCTGCTTAACAATCTCCCGCGGTGGAAAGAAAATACTTGACCTGTAGCTCTGGGAACCCATGAGCATGCTGAAGATCAGGGCTTGGGGGGAGGTGATGATTTATTGTAACAAGCACCCTCTATTTCCTCCTCGCTGTTTAGAACCCACCTACAAAAAAATACGTGCGTGCACCAAACTCCTGGCTGAGCTACCAAAGGCTTGGTTGTGTGTGACTATGCTGATAACATTGATGATATCCTCATTTCCATCAACTGTCTGTGCTCAGAGATTTGCTGCCTTCCTCTGAGACTGCAGTGTTCACCCATTATGGTGATGCTCTGAATTTGAAAGATGGATTGTTTCGGAGATTGGATGCACTGGATGCATACTTGTTCCACCCTAGTCTGTCCCGTACTTCAGAAAGGACACTGTTTCCATTCCTACTAATCCTGTGTTGTGTTCCAGCTTCCTAGCAACAATAAAACATACAGGAGAAGGTAATTACAGCTAAAAATCCCGACATGTTGTATTTATTGTGGGTTGCCATCTCTAACTGCTCAGGCAAGCTTAGGGAAAAGATCCTTGACATTTTCTGCAAGGCACACAAACTGAACTCCTGGCACCAGTTTTATTGCTACGTTTACCTCTGTGAGTCTCAAACATGATCCTTTACTGTGATCATAAATATTCTTACACTTACAGAGAGCGGAATGAGTCCTCTTTCTGCCCTGTTTTTAGATGGAGTTTTTAGTGGTGGGGTCACCATCCCTGCAGGGGTGCCAGAACCATGGAGATGTGACATCTGGGGACATGGTCAGTGGGCTTGGTGGGGTGGGTTGGGTTGCATCTGGTGATTTTAGTGGTCTTTCCCAGCCTTAGTGATTCTATGTTTCTGAGATTCTAGATTCTCTCCATGTCAATGTCATGATTTTGGACCACCGGATAATTTCTAGAGTTCAAACACTTTTTCCCACTCTGGTAATCCAGTCCATAAGCTGACAGAGTCAGAAGGCTCAGCTTTCCCTCCAGCAACTCTCTTACTTTCAGAGAAGGATCCCTAACTCCTAGGTATCTCCGTGTGACAGCAATATCCTGGGATGAACCATCCCTGCTGCTGAGCATTCACAGCACCCATAGACAGCAGAACCATTAACCAGAACACCAGGACTGAGCACACCTCCAAGACAGGTATCTAAATGTACCCTCAAGCAAGCAGGTGCCCATGAGGAAACAGCTCTGCAGGAAAGAAAGCCATTTGTGATTAAATGCATCTGGCCAACCCTCCAAAGGAAGGATAGTGTGTCTCCAAAAAGCCTATGATCTCCTTATTAGCTGTGTGTATTGACAGATGCAGGAGCAGATGGGTGCATTTGTGTCCTCCCCATGCCTACAGACACCATGTGCATGGCTGGGCGGCGATGCCGTGAGTGACTTCTACAGAATCCACATTGTATGCGCTGTGCATTTCCAGTCAACACACACAGTGTGTACAATGCAGGTGCTATATAGTCAGGTATGGAACAGGCTGCCCAGGGAAGTGATGGAGTTGCCATCCCTGGAGGTATTCAAGGGATGTGTGGACGTGGTAGCGTTGGGTGGATGGTTGGACTTGGGGTTCTTAAGGGTATTTTCCAACCTACATGATTCTATGTTTCTACGATCTCCCTTTCAGACAGAAAAACTGCAAACCTCAACCTAGACAAAGCCTGGTGGTCAAATCAACCCAGCCACTTTTCTTGTGTATTCCCAATGGATATGTCTTCTGGAACATAGATAAATGGTGAATGTATCAAAGGTGCAAGTAAGAGAGGCGGCTGCAAAGTGTCTGCTAGGAGAAGAAAACTTATCAACAAAGACCTTATGCAAACCTGGAGAAATCTGGTCTCTGTTCCCTGCTATTTGAGAACTTCCCTGAGTTACAGTGAGTGTTTTCTGAGTCACTGTCTTTCAAAGCCTCCTCATCTCAAACTGGACCAACAACACTTTCATATGGGTCTTGCTTTGGTGGGGACAAGTACTTTCAGGCAAGGGTGATTTTTGTGGAGATAAACGTGCAGGGCTTCCCATCATATTTCAGGTTGGATATTAAGAGAAATTTCTTCTCAAGAAACAGTGTTAATACACTGGCAAATGTTACCCAGGGAGGTGGTGGAGTCACCCTCCCTGGAGGTATTTAAGGAATATGGAGATGTGGCACTGAGCGACATGGGCATGGTTGGGGGTTTGATTTGGTGATCCTAGAGGGCTTTTTCCAGCCTTAATATGATTCTGTGATTCTATGATCATGAGATTTTGGACCTAAGCACCTCTAACAACAACCCATGGATCTGTTGGTCTTGTTTAGGTCTTCCTGCAGTGCTCGCTTGCACTGCAGCTGAAAGCTAGCACAGTCCAGCCGGAGGAATTAACGTGGTGTGAAGGAAAAATGCCAGTGGAATCAGCTTGGGTTTTCTGGCTATTGGTCATGCTTCTTAGACTTCCTTCATAAAACAGCTGCATGGAACTTGAAGACTGCTGGGGAATTTATTGTTACCCATAATACCACTATTTATTTATTTTTGTTGGGTGCTGGCAAGAAACACTTTCCTTTCTGCCATCGGTGCCTCCTTTGCAACTGCATGAAGGGCACAGCTAACTTCCATGGAGCTGTGCTCCTTTGTGCCAGTGAGAACATGGATTGAAAAGACCCGACTGAAACCTTTGGGTCTGGCATCAAAGGCCAACTATATGTTCTGGTTTCCGCTGTAGACTGGAAATATGCTGTTGTAGGGTGATCTTTTCTTCCCCTCACCTTGGAAATTTCCAAACGGGATAAATCCTCCCTTGTTTATTGTTGCACAAGCAAAATATAAAAAATAAAATAGATAACAAAATAATTTTTAAAAAAATCAAAAATCCCAGTTTTGGGGGGAAGATGTATTTTCTATATACCTCTGTGGAATGTCACAATAATTTATCGCCAATTCCCTGTCCTTCACTGCTGTGGTATGGGCAGGATCCAGTGCCCACTGCAGGGAACTGGAGTTTTTCCACTGACTCCAGTGGCTCTTGGATTGTCTTGCCCTTTCCAGTGCCCAAAAGCTATCAAAGCAATACATTTGTGTGGGTGTGGGTGTGTACATTATCATGCTAATCAAAACAAAGCAAAAACAAATGCAACGGGAGGGATCCTATCTTCTCATTCCAGAGGAATTTAAATGAAGCAACCTCAAACTTTTGGAAGCACACAGATGATTGGTGTTATGACAGGTGTGACTTCAGCTTTGTGGTCGCACTGATAAAATGATTATATTCTGGCAGTGGTTGGAAGAATTAATGAGAGGAACCCATGGCTGTTAGGATGTTTTCCTTTGGCTATGTTATAAGCAGCATCAAGTATGATTAAACATATGGCATTATTTTTCAGCTGATTCCCCCTCATCCAGAATTTGCTCTGGGGAACTGCTTCTCCAAGTCTTCTCCATACTGTACAGAAACATTTTCTGAGAAGGAAATTTTATGTAGCTTGAAGGTTTGGAAGAGGGTGCAGGGTTTTGTTTATTTGTTTTGTCTTAAAAAAGAATATGTCTCAGAGCAGATAAGGTAAGAAATGCTCCGTCCCCCAAATCTCTCTATTTATGTATACCCACAAACTTACAGACTGGGTAGGACTCAGCTTTGTCTGAGAGATGGAGCCCACTCTGGTCTGACATTGTGCCTCCCACCCTTATGAGGCAGCACTGGTTGTTTCTGGCCTAGGAATACAAGGTTAGAAAGGAGCTTTTGGGCAAGGAGAAAGGATGGAGAGAGTCCTGCAGGCTGGTGAATCACTTGCATTGTTGGAGTCAGAAGGGACCATTAAAGGTCATCTAGTCCAACTCACAAAGCAAAAAAGTGCCATCCTCCCTAAACTCAGATTTGCACCATCATCTGGTTTGCTTAGAGCTCTGCTGTTATGCATGGTGCCAAAGCAAAACAGCAGCCTGCCAGTCATTTCCTGGAGCCCTTCTTAATATTTCTCCATGTTACGTATCTACCATTTCTTCCTGTGTTCACAGACTGTGGATGCCTATGCTCTGGTTTGCCCAGATTTTTAGGTATGCCATGGTTCATTCAGCATCCAAAAGCTTGGGTTTTCTTCTGCAAGAAGTCATGCCCTGGAATGGGGATGGCGTAGCACAGACACTTCTCTTGTTCTAAAATGTAGTCAGGATGTGGCCAGGCACATTTTGGAGCCTGAAGCTGGGAAGTGACCTGGGCCACATAGTTTAGAGGTAACCATGGGTATCTCTGAGCAGGTTTTTCCTGCTGTAAGCTCCATTGTAGACTCACACTCCATCATTCGTAGCTGTGTCCTTCCTGATCATCTAATATATTTCCTGTTCTCCCTTCCAGTCAGCATGCTTCAGACAACGGTGGGCAGTGTTTTTATTGTCCTCATCCTACCCACACCTCATAACTCCTTGCAAGCCAAAGTTTATGCCAGAAGTGAACAAAAAGCACATTCTCATCTGAAGTGCATGTGCCCCACAATGCTTTCCACTAATGAGCACCCCCTCTGCACCCACATCCCTTACTCCATTAAAAGATGCCTGGGTTAAAAGGAAAAAGAAAAAAAGGCTTCCCCCCAAACTGCAGGCTTCCACTGATGTTCCAGCATATGCAAAACCTCAGGAGCTTTTTACAGCCACTGAGACCCGAGGTAGGAAATTGGAGCTGAGTTCTGCTGCTGGGAGCAGATGCTCACAGCTTCATGCAGCTTTCCAACCCCTCCAGCTCAATGCTGGTGAGAGGCACTTGGCAGAGCTGGGGATAACACAGAGAGTGCACTAAAAGCAGCTTGCATGCATGCATTTGCTGCCCTGGAAAGATGGGAAGATGCCTCCAAGCCCTGAGTGATCCTTCCAGAAATCCTGGAAGTGTCACTGTATGAATACCACAATTCAGAAGTGATAAAGGATTCATGACAGAGCTCACTGTCCTTGCAAGAGCCACCATATCTACTTACCCCAGCCAAATAACGTGAATCCCCAGAGATACTTCTTCTCTGAGAAAAAAGCCATGAAGATGAGGCTGTGGAGATAAAGCCCTTCCACCAGAATCCAGTAGTAATTGGTTGCCAGGAAGTAGAGGAAGAAGGTAACTGCTACTTTGCAACCCACCTGCAATGACCACAGAAAGACGGGGTTAGAAACATGGTGTGAAACTCTTGTTCTACATAAATCCGTATTTGCCAAGATGGGCTGAGAAGCAAGGAGAAAGGAAGAAATAAACCAGAATATTCTCCAGCAGAGTTTTTACAAGGAAGAGCATTAATGCAGGAGGAGATGAACAATTGAGAAGAAAGTTTCTCCTCAGCATGACACCACGTTCCCAATATCAAGTCCTCAAGAAGCATTTAGATGACATTCTCAGGCATATGGTCTGATTTTTGGGTTGTCCTACATCGAGCCAGAAACTGGACTCAGTGATCCTCATGGGTCACTTCCAACTTGGGATATTTGATGGTTCTAGGTGAGCAAGGAGGTATAGGAGGGCTGGGACACATGTGAGTGGACAGTGAACTGACACTCCTCCCCCAAACCCAGAGATGAGAGGTTCACCCACTTCCTAGAGTTTCTGTGCCTTATCCTTTTCCTATGACTCGTGGCCATGATAACAAAAGGACTGTGACCAAGTCATCTTGGGCTGGGTGACCTGGTGCAAATCACCTCACCTGGGCTTACCACCATCAGGAAGTATGACTTCTTCCAGAGCCCATGGAGAGATTCCACCCCAAATATCAGGGCATTTTCTGCACAGATCTACAAGGTGGGAAACCTAGCAGGTCCCTGATTTTCGATGGGAATATTAGCTGGCCTCTCACTTCACACTGAACTACAATCCTTTGCTTACGAGAGAGGAAAAAACTGACTGTGACTCAGTGCTCCCCTGTCCTTTTCGCAGAGTGGGGTAAAATTACCCTTGTTACCAACATTCCTCACTCCAATTAGAGGAAAACTGCAAAGTGAGGATGCTGTGTGTGCTTAACTGATACAAAGGGACACATAATGCCTTCTTTTGCAAACGTGGGAAAAAGTGAGAATAGAATGAAGATAAATTAAAAAAAAATCCCATCCAGTCTTAACAATAACTTCTATATTCATTAAAAATCACCATCTACTCCCACACAGAGAGTGTCAGACAATAATTGCAAAGCTTCCACTCCTTTTGGGAAACTAAATAAATGTATTGATTGTTGCCTTCGTCACTTGTTTGCCTGTCAATTCATCAGAATGGGAAATGCTATTTATTTGCTAATATCCCTAATAACTATTCTGTCCCAAGGAGAAACAGAGAACAATGCAGTGAAATATTTTGTGTTCTTTTCACAAGGAGAATGCACTGGAGTGCACTGAGCACTCTGATCAGAATCACTGAAATAATGAAATGGATTTGTGAAGCAAGAAGAAAACATGCTACAAATTTCCATTTCAGAGCTCTTAGGCACACGCTAGCAAACATCTCAGGTGCTGATTTTGTAATAAGTCGTGATCTCTCCTATTGATAACCTGAAGCAATTTGTAGGGATGTCCCAAAGCAGAACACGACTGGCCATGTGAGTGTCAAGGTCTCAGAAGCTTACGTCAGTTGGCTATTTCCAAAATGAGGTGTGCATCCTAACACAGAGTCAACAGGCACAGCTCCCTGGAGGGGTTTGTGGCATGACAGCTGCCTTTGGAGAAGCACTTAGTACCGTCTGCTGCAGGACAACTGCTGTGATTATTGCCACTGAACAAACACCAGACAATAGGGCTGTTTGTAGCCAGGTCCCTGGCAGTAGCATGGGCTGTGAAACACACTTATGAAGCCAAATGAATACACAGGCACAAAGCTTGTGCTGTGAGCGGTGATGTCCCATTGGTGGAGATGCTCTACTAGTGTGTTTGAGCTAGCTCTAATTTCTTTTTAATTATTTTTTGTGAACTGAAGTTAACATTTGATCCTAATAAAAATCTCTCCCATTCCTGTAGCATCCAGCAGTTTGTGGATAGCAAGGATCAGTCATAGGAGGTCTATGGTGAGACCAGAGACAAGGGGAGTAGACAGCTTCAGCAGGTGGGGACAATTTTGAATTCTGAGGATAGGCTTCAATCCAACAACCACATGACAATGCAGATGTCTCCATCTGAGCCATCTGTGCAGTGAAGAGACACAGGTACTCTGGAGTCAAGTTCACCTGACCTCACTTAAATTTTTACTGTGGGATGTGATGAATCATGCTCTTTACTATTTGTGTTGATCTGATTTCCTTTGACCATAGAAAAAAATGGAGTTTACAAGAATGAATGAAGATGTGTCGTTTGCAGACATCTGCTTTTATGCAGATGAACCCTATACTTTCTTTTGGATTGTTGGCAGACTCTCCACTGACTCTTCCAAGAAGTCTTTTCCATCATCAGATCAGAGATGGAAGTGATCAACCAGCCATGGTTTGATGCAAAGCTAGAGGAAGGTGAGATATCTACCACTGACTTTCTTCCTCATGAAATACCTCCACTCCAACCTTGGAATTAGCACCAAAAGTCTTTCAAGTCACCAAGAACCATAGAGCCATTTGAGTTGGAAGGGACCCTGAAAGGCCATCTAGTCCAATTCCCCTTGCAATGAACAGGGACACCCACAGCTCCATCAGGTGCTCAGAGCCTTGTCCAGCCTGACCTTGAGTGTCTGCAGGGAGGGGGCATCCACCTCCTCTCTGGGCAGCCTGTGCAATGCCCTGGGTGTTAGTTTCATGGTACAGACGTTATAGCACATTATAGCATAGTATTGCCTCTATGGCTCATACAGAGAGGAGCTCCAAGTGGAAAATCAACCAAACACCCACTGCAGTAATAGTGGGTAATGGTCCAACACCTTGCTGAAAGGGGTGAGGCATTGGGCAGAAAGGACAGAGGTATGAGATTGCTGTGGTGATACTCACAAACTGTGACTTATCTGCTGGAGGTGCTTCAGTTATGGATTTCAGGTCTTCCTCAGAAATCCTCTCCATCTCCTCCAAGGCTGACCCAGAGTACAAGACCGCGTCCTTCACGAAGATGCTCACAGCTCTCAACATGAAGGAGACAAACAGGTGCATGTGGATGTAGTTTCTAGTGCAGTGCAAACGCCTGGCATGGAGCAAAGAGAAGAGTTGGAGTAGGTTAGCCTACCTGTTAGACAGATTGAGGGTCACCTCTGCTTCTTGAGAGTCCCACACCATTGACTTTGCATTAGGCCAACATGGTACCTATACTCATTTCATAGAATCAGACAACCATACAACGGTTGGGATGGAAGGGACATTAAAGCCCCTCCAGTTCCACCCCCTTGCTGTGGGCTGGTTGACCCCCCACTACATCAGGCTGCTCAGGGCCTCATCCAAACTGGCCTTGAGCAACTCCAGGGATGGAGCAAAGCTCTTGTTTCTCACTAGGAGCTTCTGTCAAGAAGCGAAGATGCATTTCGCTTCTATTGGGCTGAGGTGGTGAGGATGCATGCAGTGTGCTGTGTGCTGTGAGTCTAAAGCTAGAGGATGCAGTGAGCCATCAACAGCTGTGCAGTGTACAGGGCATGGGCATCCTCATATGCAGCATTGCACAGTGTTCAGTGCACGTGCCATAAATGTGCATCAGACATGTTGTTTTCCCAGATGTACAGGCATCAGGCAGGATACATGCACAGCTCTCACTGATACTAAAGCATAGATCTCTGTCCCTCTCACAGGTGACTCCTCCAAGAACACCACTCCTCTCATAGAGTTAAATCTGCATTTAAAGATTTCACTTATCTATCTGCATTTTGTGCAGAGGAAATGGGCTGCAAATACTGCTGAGCTTGAGGACAATAAAAACCTTGCAGAGTGTCCTGTAGCATAAACTGCTTATTTTTGTGCCCATGCCAAATTCCATCCTGGGGTTAGCATCTGGGCTGTTTCCTCTGATTGCCATTGGTGGACATGCTGAACTGTTTTGGGGCTTCACCCCAGCAGTGGCTGCATTGCAGCTGCAGGTAAATGACCCCACAAATGCTGATTGTAAAGCGCTTTAAGGTCCTTTTGAGAGAAAAGCTGGATGGTAAGAAGTGAATTGGTCACAGATCCATAAGGTGTGTTCTAGAAGCAGTGATTTTACCTCTGGGGAGAAGAGCGAGCACGAATCTGTGAATGGATTTACATCCTCTTAAATCCCCAGCTCTAACATCAGAAACACAAATATGATTGCACAAATACAAGACATGTTCTTTCTCTTTTGGGAGACCTTGTCACAGTAATAACAGTTGTTTCCTGTGCTAGTATAGTCCAAATTAAGCTAAGTGGAATTGCTGAGGTATAAATGAAGATGAGCTTTGCTCCCTGCACTTTAAATGTAGGCGGTGAATCTCTAGATTATACATTAACTGGAATAAAGTCTGGCTTGGCCTCTGCTGCTGCTTCAATCCTTGGGGCAAAGATTCTCTCCACCTGCCTAGTATGGGCTAGGAATGACAAAGTGATACTTCTTGAAGCTAGGAGCACTCATGCATATGTGGACATTAAATATTTTATTAGTCTTGCCAGCATCATGCAGAAAATTGAAAAAAGAAGAAAGGGTTGAGAGGGCAGGAGATTGCTGGCTTTTGTGGGGTATGGTTGGATTTTGGGATCACGCCTCCAGGAGGGGTCTGCAGCCCACTCTACCTTGTGTGTTTCACTGGCTCAGGCATTGGGATGCTTTGCTATCCAGGCAAACCCTTTCAGCCTCCTTTTGCTCACTACAGAGAGGTCTGAGAACTTACAGAGCCAAAGGGCACACGTTTTATACCAGCTGGCATGTCCCTGGGGTTTAGCCTATGCTTGCATGGTGGTAGCTGCCAGTTGCATCTGTTTGTTGCATGGAGAACCTCCCTTTGCAGTTGATGTCTGGGTCCTGCTGTCTGCCACGAGAGATGACTGCCAGCAGCCAAAGGGAAGAAAATGTGGCACTTGTGACACTGAGACCAGGGGGTCAGAACTCTGCTCTATCTGCTCTCCAGATATGGGTGCCCAAAGGACAAATTTTTGCTGTGAACCATAGAATCACAGAATCATAGAATAGTTTGGGTCAGAAGGAACCTCAAACGTTATCCATTTCCAAGCCCCTTCTGTAGGCAGGGTTGCCAACCACTAAATCAGGCACCAGATGAGTTTGCCCAGGGCCCCATCCAGCCTGAATACCTTCAGGGATGAGGCATTCAAAATTCTCTGTTAATGAGACTTTCATCCTGCCTCTGGTGATGATGGTAGCAAAAAAAAAAACATGCAAAAGGCAGCTCAATAGGCAGGATGTTGCAGGTTCAAACCAGTATTTAGGGATCTACATCCCTCGGACAGTGGAGAGGGCAGGCAGAAGAGCAAGTGATCATTTCTAGCTCCCCAGGTACTGGAGCAGAATAGGGAGAATGACTCTGTCCAAGACTTTTATGTGGCCAGAGTTCCCTTCAACTAGTCTCTCCTTCAATAAAGTTTGGGTTTAGAGTGGCATTTCCCTTTTGAAACCTTAACCACCTAAAAATTACCCATCTAACTCTAAGGACAATTAGGAACAGAAAACTCTACATAGTATTCTAAATGAGACAAGTCTCTTCCTGGAGCTGTTTCACTTCCCGTTCGTTATAATAGAAATCTCCATTGCAGACAATGGGAAGAAATTCAAACATCCCTCCCCTCATCCCCCAGAAGTTTGACCTAAGTGGGACTAACACAGCCCAAAGCACAGATGCAACCCTTTGCCATCCCAATTTTATCCTTTAGGAAAGCCCAAGGCTTTTCCAGTCCAGCGATAACTCGCTTAGGTAAAAACAGAGCCGCCTACCTGAAGTATCCCAGGATAAGGACAGCAACTGTGAGGGATCCCAGAGAGATGGAGTATCCAACAGTATAAATCAAATAGAGGCGATCAAAGACCTCCTGCAGTACAAATGATGGAAAAAATAGCGTCACATTAGAACGCGTCCTCCTGCATCGTAACACATCCACTGTAGCAGTACAGAGATTCAGGCTGTTGTACCTGTTGGGGTGTAGATCTCTGGGCTTGGGGAACCTTGGGCAATCACACCTGATGTCATCTTGTGGACATTACAGCAGCTTGGAAAGTGAAATTTCTCTCTCCTAATGGCTGGGGGGAGCTGTGATTTTTGCAATGGAATTGTGACGAAAAGGGGAGTTTTGCAGCATTTTCATCCCAAAGGAACCCAAAGCGCCTTACAAACTCTCAGCCAAATCCAGAGATCACTTGTCAATTTTTGCTCAAATAGAATGCTCACCAACCTGGGATTTTTGATGGAAGAGCAAAATTTAGCTGTAGGGCTCTGCCATGCTATTGCTGATTGTCTGATGGGCAGGCTGGTTTAATGTCAGCTTATCACAGAAAACATGGGGAGGGCATATTTTGGCTCAGGGTTGTGAGAAGAAATCAATTCCATTTGTGTTTTTAATCTAAAGCACCCTATGACTATGGTTATCAAATGCAGACACAACTTCAGCTGGCCAAAATCCCATTGGAAATGGTCCTGTTCACAGGAGACCTCAGCCATTCATCCTGCAGTGTTAGCTGCCTTGCCCCTCTGTTTTAGAGCTGGGCCTATAAACCCTTAGCTTTCCATTAGATTTTGAGATGTTTTCCTTCATTCTGTAGCTGGGGCATGTCCCTTAACGTGAGGCTTACCAAACTTATCTGCCTGAAAAGGGTTAAAATGCTTGCCCCATCCTGGCTCGCGCTGCCTTTCATCATCTGAACTCAGAAATAAACTCAGAAGAAACCAACCAATTCAGCATCTTTCTCCTCATTCCCTCCTCCTCCACCCCCCGCCTTTCCCTCACCCCACCCGCCGGGCTGCAATAACATTCGTAACACGGGGTTCTGAATGACAGCTCTGATTTTGATTTGAGGCTAGCAACGCTGTCCTGGAATGCAAAACCTCAGCCCTATTACATCAGAATCCCCAGATATGTGAATGTTTCTTTGCGGTTTCCATTGGTAGAGTGGTGTGCTTGCCAATGTTAATCCTAGTGTGGATGTGTGTGCATGTATATATGTGTATGTGGGGACAGCAGGCACTAAAAAGTGAATATGAGGAGGCTGGAGGGTTTTAGGAAAAAAAAATACGTTATAATAAGTTGTTCCCTGCAAAGCCTGGAGCACATTTCCAGCTGCCAGACTGGGGTCATCTTTGAACTGGAAAACATTTGCCTCTATAGTGAAAATTAAAAGAAGAAAAAAAAAACAAAAAACCTTACTCCAAGTTCTGGATTCTTGTTCGTTTGGCAAATCTGAGGCGTTACTACGCCCAGCTGAACAAAAGCATCCCTGAGCCCCATTCAGAAATTCAACCGGAAAGATCCATGTTCCTATCAGACAACGACACCATTGTAGCAGCAATGGCCTTGGAAAGGGCCTGCTGATTGGCTGGCAAAAGACTTTTGGAGGCTGTGGTTAATTCCTCTGATTAACCACAGGGCCTCTTTTTGAAAGGACGTGGAGTCAGAACTGCCAAGACATACACATGCGTGCATGCATGCACGCTACTCTGCCTGCTTGCAGACGTAGGTGCTGCATGTCTCACCCAGCATCACAACAGAGATCCTCCAGGGAAGGTTAATTTTTGGATGGGGTGTTTAGGTCCTCGAGGAAAGCCTTGGAAGGTTTCCCAAAATGCTGAGATGGACCTTTGAGAGGGCAGTTCCTGCTTATTAGTTTCCAAGAGTACTTGTTCTTGCGAATGGGAAGACCTGGATTTACCCAGGGGAAAATAAAAGGGCAGTTCCAGGTCTCATTCATCTCCTAGCTCAAGGGAGGTCCCAGCTATGGAAACCAAAATGCTGAATCAGGAAAGGTCCTCCAGGTAACAAAACACTGAGTCATCTGCCAGCTGAAACAACCACCTTCATGGTCTGAGAAACCTCTTTTTCAAGCTAATGGAAGATCAAATAATTCACAGAAGACCACAAAAGTCATGCATAGCCAAGCCAAGGACATTGCTTCTATAGGATCCAGACAGGGTGTTCTCCAACAGACCATCCTGCTACAGGAGTTCCACATGATGTCTCTGGTAAATCTGCTCTGAATGCACACTGACTGTCACTGGTCCTCTACCAACCTGTTGGAAGTGGCAACCCAGCCTTAATAAGTGTGGCCTTGCCACTCCATAATACACTGTTTTAAAAGGTGTGACACTTTAACTCATGCCATTTAATTCGACTCTTGCTGTAATTCTTCACTGTTTCAACTGCTGATGCATGCACATTGAAAAAGGAGAAGCTGAAAAGAAACTGAAGGAAACAGAAGGACACAAAACCCCCTTCAAGATCCGTGATGTTGGTGGTATGGATTATTAACAAAATGTAAAATTCACAATATAATAGCAAGATTAGGGAACATCAGTTTCATACCTGACGTCCTTTGAATATTGCTGCCTGCCTACTCCATCCCATGCCCTGCTGGGATGAGATAGTGTTGGGAGAAGTGTGGTATGGATCTAATCTTCATCCTTTCTTCTTCCCAAATACTTTGGGAAGGCATTCTTGTTGCTGAGCCACTCACACTTGCTTCTGGAAGGATTTGGATAGGTTAAGGTGGTTAAAGTGCTCTGCTGTGGGTGACTTGCCTTTGGGGTTAGTGAAATGGCTTCCCATCAAGTCAAGCACCATACTACCTCTCTAGATCATGGTCTGTGGTTCTCTCAGGCACTGTACAGCCTATGAGCCCTTCTTTTCTCCCATGCTCTCTCTGTGCATTACAAAGCTCCACCAAACCACAGCCAACTGTCTTGTCTCTCCAGGTGAACTGATCTGTCTGCTGTGAACCAGCCCACCTGCTCCTTCCCTCCCCACCTCACTCCAGCCGTAACTCAGAGATCGATGAACCACAAAAGGTGTAAGTACTATTTCAGACGTACTGAGTGCTAAGCCTGTAACAAGACCTTCCTTTCTCCCTCCCTGTTGGTGTGGTGGGAGACTTCCTCTCTGCTCCCTTCTGCATCTCAGCTTTCCACCTGCCTGACCTCAGGGTAGGAACTTTGCTACAGCCTGATGACTTTGGGAGAACAGGAAAGAAAACAGAGCAGGAGATGTCTTCTGAGAACTCTGAGAGTGCGTGGAAAAAAAAAACCAAAAAACAAAAAAACCCAACAACTAAACAAAAGAAATGAAACCAAGCCACCACGGGCATCCACAGGATGCATATGCCCCCTCCCAAAAGGTCTCTGCATTCCCCTCTCCCTGTGGTTTGGATATCTTCCAAGTGTGCGACCCTCGGAGTAGTTTGCTGTTAGATTTTCATACAGTGCTCAGGCCTTAACCTGACTCCTAATTTGTCTGCTTCCGCCAATGGAGAGGTAATGTGCATTGATCTGAACCCAGAGGAAATCTGTTTTCCTCCAAAGAGCTCAGAGCTGTATCAGAGAACCAGGCATGGGGCTTCAGGGCCCTATCCAGTGCAAAACCATGGCTGTGCTTTCCCTTTTGCACTGCAGCCTGTATAGAAAAATCTGTGACAGCTCCCATGACTTTTAGTATGAACACATGAAGTTCCTCATAGTGGATGTGGTCCCCAGGTTTGATTTTGGATAGGTATTGTGTGGATGGCTCAATCAGCTCTGACCACTTGAGGTTCAGCAAGCTGGAAGAAGGAGGTATTTGGGGCTGAATTTCATAAAAAAAGACATGCTGTTAATCACCAAGCCTAACACCAACCCAGCCCTTCCATGCCCACTGACTCAGAGCCACACCTCCATGATTCTGGAACACCTTCAGGGACAGTGACTCCACCACCTCCCTGGGCAGCCTGTGCCAATGCATCACCACTCTTTCTGAGAAGAAATTGTTCAATTGTTCCTAATATTCAACGTGAACCTCCTCAGGCACAATATGAAGCTATCAGCACTCATCCTACTGACACTGCCTGGGAGCGGAGGCCAACCCCCACCTCACCACAACCTCCTTTCAGGGAGTTGTAGAGAGCAGTAAGGTCACCCTTAGCCTCCTCTTCTCCAGACCAGATAATGGTCCCCATCCATTCAGATCTCAAGTAAGGCTCTTTGTCACTCTCAGGACTCAATTCAGTTGTCCTCACACGTGTCCCATTATTTCAGATGCATAAATGTCCTAGCTGATTTTGAGCTGCTTTTACAAAAGCAAATAAGTTTCCTATAATTCCATATTGTACAAGCCATCACCATGCAAATGTCTCTCACACTCCAGGACATATTGTTTGATCCCTGGTATGAACATAACCTATGTTACAGCCACTGGTCAAAGCCTTCAGGGCTTTGATATTATTTCCAGTGACACAGGGATGACTGACATAGACTGAGAAATTTGAATCTATATCTCTGTGATTGCATGATTTATCACCTTGGTGACTGGTGGCAACCTACATTCCAAATATCATTTTATTGCACTTTGTATCCAACTTTCTGCTTCCCCCCTCCTACGTGAGATAATGCAAGACTGCAACATTTCTGCTGTGAAGCTGAAATGGATCCAGTGGTCTTACGAGGCGTTCGTAGGTCATGCTGAAGGGTGGGATTACCAGTGTGTTAGGATAGAAAAATATGTAAGGACTTCCCAGATCAAGTATCTGCAGACTTTGTGACAGCTGCTGATTCAGATGTTGCTAATGAGATGTTATTTCTGTATTTCTAATGAAATTAGCAGGGGCAGCATCTTACTGTTCTGAATGGTAAGAGATGTCTGAAGCCTCTGTCACTAGGTCCAGCCACTGCATCCCTTCCCCTCCCTTCTTTATTTTGACATTCAGAATATAAATGTCAAATAAAAATATCTAACAAAAGATGTCACCTAAAAAGCCTAATGACAGGGAGAATGAATATTTGCAAAAAGTCACTGATTTCCAAAGCAAAGCAAAGCAAAGAAGAAAGTTGCTGTGGAGAGCACGACATTTTGCCACATAATTCTCTTGCCCTCATTCACGGAGGTGTCAGGCCTCCGTGAATCCCAACAGAGACTGTGGTAGGAGTCTCCCTACCCAAATACAGCTGTGTAAATGTGTTTCCAAGTGTGTTGAGAGCCTGTGTTCACCTGATAGGCAAGAAAGAAAGATCTTCAGATTCAGCTACCGACACCAAGTTATGAGCTGCTATGTGAGATACCTGGGGATACCCATGAGGACTCCAGAACTGCTCCTGAAGAGCATGGATTTCATAGATCACAGAATAACAGAGTCTGGAAGGGATGGCTGAGACCAATGAGTCCAACCCCCTGCTAAAGCAGGTACCCTACAATGGTTGCACAGGTAGGCATAAAACACCAGATGCTCTCAGCAGGCTCTAGGTGTAAAACGATTTCAGGAGCGCTACATTAAAAACTGCTTTAGCATTTGTAGGAACCCATCAGGCATACATTATAGGCATGGAATGAGGATTGCACATAAGGGTTACTTGCAAGAGTGAAGAACAGGCTTGGATAATACATTTTTATTCCTACACAAGCTATCACATCTACCCATCTTTTGTGATGCAAATGCACAACGCTTTTTTATGCTGTTTCATCTCTGTAATTCAGAACACAATGTGTAAACGTGTTTTATGCTATCAGTTTGAGGATACATGAAGTTATTGGTTTCTAAAGGGACTCCAGAGAGTTCCAAGAGCCAAGGTCAGGCACAGAAGAATTTTGGTTTGAACAATGGAGTTTAGATAAAGCAGCCCTGGGCCATGCTGTGCCTTTCCTATTGTGTTTGGTATGCAATGGATTCCTGAGACCTCACTGATTTCTCTGGGAGCAGTAAAATCACCATAATATAAACAAGCAATTGCAGATGAAGAAGGGATTGGTGAGCTGAGGTTAGATCTTAGGATGGTCCATTTTGCTGGGTTGGCGGTTTCCAAGCTTAGCTAACCTCCCAAGTAGCTGGCACATATTTCTCTTCCTCATGATTTCTGTAGATGTCACATTTACCCTTAAGCCCATCCTTGAAAACAGGATGAGTCGGTCTGATTTTTTCTTTTAATAAGATGTGTTTGGCTTCAGTGTTATTTTTGGGGAGGTGGAAACGAAGGGAATTTTTGCTTAATGAGCAAAATGTGTCATTACTTCTGATAATGTCTTAAAGGGTGAACATAAAAATGGCCACAGGTGACCCATGGCCATTGGCCAGCTGTGTGAAAGCGAAAGGGTTCATGGTCAAAATATTACTGTGCTTTTCAGAGAGACATTGCCTCAAAAGCTGCACCCTTGTGCCAGAACCCATCAGGTCTTCCCAACTGTGCCACTTTTGATCCAAAGATTAGCTTCAAGAAAAAAGACCACCCTGAATTAAATCCTTAGAGGAACCTAAGAAAGCTCCAAGGAGAATGACCAGTCTGGGCCAAAGGTCCTTTTAGCCTTAGTCCCTATCTTGTAGGGACAAACAAAGCAGAACAAATTATGGAATCATGGGATCACAGAATCACAGAATTGCAGAGGTTGGAATGGAACCTCTAGAGACCATTGAGTCCAACCCGCCCCCCCCCTCCCCCAGCTAAAGCACGGGGGGTTTTGATAGAGATAAATATACCTACACATAACATATGTATGTCCTATTGTTCCCCCCAGGAACTGAAATCCAGGGAAAAGTGTCATAACAAAACAAATATCTCTGTATAATTACATACATACATATGTGCCTGTGTTTATATATAGTGCCCAACGATCCATCGAGTGATTGGTAGTAGTGAATACCCTCTACTGATGTTCAGCAGCTCAGCGACATGAAACACAGCAGGCAGACACACAGATGGTGTTTAACCACACCACCTTCCTCAAAGCGTGAACACTGCCCAATCTATTCCTCTTCCTTCCCTTGTCTTCCCGTCTCTTTCTAAACACTGCAAAGAAAATAAACGGTTCAGAGCTGCCCAGTCAGGGTGCTGGGCTGGCGAGACAGCTCTCAGCTTGTCTCTTCAGAGGCAAGGAAGCTTTCTGAAAAGCCAGAGTGCAATTGGGATGGGGGATGTCCATGCACATCTCTTGGGAAGAGAGCTCTTTCTCGGGAAATAACAAAATTTCTCATGGTCTCCGCTGCACCAGTGAAGGGTTATCTTAAAAGAAGAATATGAGAGTTTGGAAAACAGCCCAAAGGAAACCATCTTATCTTCCCATGGCATGCTACGAGGACACTTTCCCATGAAACTCCTTTCTACGCTCCGCAAACATTTGCCAGACCGTGTCTGAGAGATGGTTCTTCGTAGCAAGATTTAAGCTATCTGCAAGGTATTGGGAGGAACACACTCCAAGAGCTAGCTGCAGCCTACCTGCTGCACTGGCTGACGAGAGGACATCAATCTTCTGAGCTGTCACTCCAGCGTCCTTCAGCAGTGCTAATTTTCCCTTAGAAAACAGCCTGAGAGCAATTGCTCACCAAGCAGTTATGAGCTGTTAATTCTCCCAGCTCTAATGGCTTTAGCATAATTTGCTAATTTCAGAAAGTGGTTTCCTTGCTGCTCTGTGTGAAATAATCCATTACATGATTCAGGAAAAAAAGTAGTACAAGACACAGACCTTCTTAGGGGGTGTCTGCATGCTACTTTGGTCAATATTATAATTATTCCCACAGAGGCTAAAATGAGGAAGCTACACACCTAAACAAACATACATGGACATATATATGTGTATGTGTACATGCACATGGGTGTTTGTTTAGGTGTGTCTGTATACACAGTTATCTATGGATATAGGCCTATTTCTAGAGATAGCCAAGCAGATACGTACAGATTGTCCCAGACATGCATTTCTTTCCTAATGCTTTTTGATGCACAGCTTCTTAAAATTTTCTCTTGTTGACATCTGCTCAGATGCTGTCCTGCTCAGAGCCCATGATCCCCATTTGGAAGGCTGGTTAAATGCAGCTGTTAGTGGTGACGCAAAGATGCTGTGCTCCTTGGGGGGGGTGAGGGAGGGGGGAAATAATAATAGCAAACAATGTCTCTCTAAGGATGATGAGTCTATCTTGCCAAATCCTCTGATTCTCACATCTCTTGGAATATTTACTTCAAGCAACAATCAAAGGAAGGTTTATTAACATCAGTGCTTCAGAATCGTGCCTTCCTTGCTTCTGATAGTCACTATACGACAAGGAAAAAAAGGTTATTCCTTTTTTTTTCTTCTATTTCCACAGTGCTTTTTGTACTGGGAGGTCCAATGGTCACACTTGTCGCCTAAGGTGCAACTATCTCTAGGACAAAACTTGACAATTACATGACAGCATGCAGCATTATGAAAATGCAAGTACAAGGGTAATAATAATACTAATGACAATGAATAAAATATGTTGTTGAAAAGCATGTGGTAATCATGATGCAATTCCAAAGCTAGGGGAAACCTCCTTTATTTCTAATGTTCTTTGGCCTGGACAGGCATTGCTTAGGCAATACCAGATTATCCATTTAATCTGAACAATAAAGACGGAGTAGTTTGTCTCACCATTAAAAATCATTAAAGTCAATTCTGTGCATCTAGAACAGAAGAGTAATGGCAAAAGGTGACTGAGCCTTGTGTACAGAATAATGAGGATAATAAGCTCCTTGGGAGGGTTTAATTAAAACAGCACACAGAAGCAGAGGTCATGAGGAGCAGTGATTTTCCAAGTAGGGGCAGAGCAAAGAACACAAATGCAGTCTTCTGCATCTTGGCACCTCATCTAATGTCTGTTAGGAGACACTGCCCCAGTGCTCCGTTTGTGAAATGACCACCTCTGCACTGAGGGAGACACAAGGACAAATACAAGACACCCCAATATACACAAGGACAACAGACTTTGCTTTCAGCATTTTCTTCTGCCAGCCTGGGGGTGGGAGGTCTCTGTTTCTTCCTTGCGATGATAACAAATGTACAACTCTCTCTACTTTATACCCTTCCCCTGCAGATTAACTAAGGCCAAGTCCTAGCCTCCAACATGGGAGGTTAAAAACAAGGGGAAATCTAGGAGACTTGCTCAGATGGAGGGATCTGAGCAAGGTGCTCAGCTGAGAGAGGTGGGAAAGGGGAGATGAAAGGTTAAGAAGAGAAGCAATTTAGCAAAGCTCTCAGTGTGAGATGCTCAATGACTCCATCACCTACTCCAGAAACCATGCAAAGACCTCTGGGGCTAAAATAAGCTATTTCTACCATATAGAGGAGATATGTTCCACCAAAGCTCTTCTAAAAGAAAACATCACTGAGACATCATGCAGTAGTGGAACAGAACCTGGTGTACACAAAGATGTCTACAGTTTTACTGTATGATTCAACATATGAAGACAATAAAATAACGTCTTTCCTTACTAAGTAACTTTATTCTCCATCCTTGGAGATATCCAAAGGCTGTCTGGACGTGGTCTGGGGCAACTGCCTCTGATTGAGCAGGACGCTTGGAGCAGATGACCTCCGGAAGTCCCTTCCAACCTCAACCATTCTGTCACTCAAATATTGTTTCACCATTGGAGAAGAAATACAAAAACTATCTGTCATTGGATTTAAAACTAAAAATATTCTCCCAAAGGGACTGTGTGTCATCTTCAAGCTTGCTCTTCACTGTGAAGCTTACAGTTTGATATTTGTCTCCAACTGTCTGAGAATAACCGTTGCTGCAAAGGATCAGTTCCCACTACCATACCCCATATCCAAGGAAAATATCTTCTAAACACCACTGAGAAACAAGAGATTTTTGCCAAATACTTTGCAAGTTAAAGAAATAAGAGATCAATCACACAAAGGTGGAAATGTCTCTTCCTGAAAAAGAATGTCACACTCTCTCTGGTGGCCCCATTGACAGCAAAAGTAAAAAAGGAAAAGAACAAAAAAGCTTCTGTGATGCACTTGGAGAAATTCAGAAGCCCTGCAGAAGCACTACACAACTGGGGCAGACACAGATATAATATTTGTGCCTCACTGTAGCCAGTTGCTGCTTTTCCAGTTGTCTAAATGTAAACTAAGTCAGAGTAACGCCCATAGATCTGATATAAACAAATATTCATCTAGGAGCATATAAACCTTCTCTATGCACCTAGAGTCTCTTTTCTGACCTCTGGACTTGTGTCTCTCCTTCAGAATTGTGACTAAAACCAGAATTAGTTAAAGATCTGCTCTTACATGTTAATTTGCTATAGCAACAGACTTTTTCCCTGCTCGTCTCCAATGAACAGACCACGCAGACCAGATCCTGTAGCTTATGCTTTTTAACAAGGACGTCCTGTGTTAAACACCTACAGAAACAGGGTCACTAACAATTTGATTAACACGGCTTTTCCCCTCTGTGTGTGCATCCCCTAGTATACACAAGCACAAATGCAAAGGAATAATTAATAATAATCTAGTAACAAAATCACTGTTTGGTGGGGTAGATGGAGCCTCAATGACACGAGGCGTGACTTCCAATCCCCTCTTAGTGTCTGTGAACCGGCTCCATATTTCCCCAAAATCTCTTTACAAATGGAGTCGTGTCAACTGAGTGAACCCTTCCTGGCCTTGAGAACCATTTCCCATTCAAATACTTCCTATCCAAATAAACACACGCCTTTGGCAAGCTTGGGTGTGGTTTCCAACAGAAGGCAGTAAGTTAAAGCTCATCAGGGGTTTCAAATGAGGCAGCACTCCTCCAGCTAGCCCTGGATGAGGCCAACATTTCATGCCCCATGCAAAAATGTAATTGCCTACCCTCTCCCTTGTCTCGTTGGTGAGGAACTTGGCACATTCACTGTAGTTTGCCCAGGTGCGGTTGTTGCCTGGAACCAGCTCCCAGCTTCCATTCAGGTCACACCGGCGATAAGCATGGCCTGTAGGAGAGAAACAAGAGGCAGTATAAATGGAGCTAGACCTGAGATAAGAGGAGAAACCTCCTCTTCAGTTCAAGGGTGGATTCCCAAAGAACGCAGTGTCTCTTGCCTGCTTTGAAGCTCAGCCACAAGAGCACAATTTCTATCCCCTTAGAAATCTTAGTAGTTTTCTGATAAACCCCAGAGAGCTAACAATAAGTTGCACTTAGTTTAGATCAAGATAGTGGCTCTAAAATCTAAGGAAAGAAAGTGTAAATTTCAAAAGCACAGTATCATTCCCATAGTTACAGCTCTCTCTATGAAGAAAAAACAACAACACAGCAATCTTCATTCTTTTGCTGCTCCTTTACAGATTTGGTGTATCTCAAGGTAGTTTTCCACAGCTACCCTGCTCATGATGATGGAAAGGGGAGAGAAGGCATGGTTTTGTCTTGTGACAGCTCACAGATGAAAACATTCTTGTTCAGATGTTTGTGTGGGGATACAATTGCGTGGGTTGTGTGTAAAAATTCCCATTATAGTTAATGAGGATGAGACCAGTTGAGAGATCTCAGTGACTGCAGAGGGAGACTTTGTAGACACATCTTCTGAGACTCTCACTGCCCTAGGCAGCTTCACCAGTGGATATTTAAGAGGTGGAGAATCCGTGCTGTCGGCTTATGGAAGAAAAAGGGAAATAGAAATGGGTCACTTGTTCCTTCCAGACCCTAACTTGAAATGTATGTCTTTGGAAAAGGTCATCTCACAAGAGTTGGGCTGGTTTGGCTCACAGTTTCTTATAGAGAAGGCAGGACATACTACGTGCAACCAGAGTGCACTGAAACACAATTACTTATTTTCTGAAAACAGCAGCAAGGCTCTGCTAGGGATTTATCTTAATTCTTTAATTTTGCAGGCATTGGGTGCAGAGCTTTGCCTGAGAAAAGAGAATGCGTTCGCTTTGAAAATACACTGAGGGGTGAGTGTGCTTCAGCTGCTTCTAAAAACATGCACAGACTTTGTGGCACCAGAAGCGAGCCAAGAAATGCAGTGCCTGAGGGAAAGTGTGATAGGGAGGAATTCACATGTTCTGGTTACCAACACTGTTCTCAGATAGTCACTGTAGGGGTCTGGGCAGAGAGTAGGGGTTAGAAAGAACAAACTTGTGAAGAATATAAATCAGGAGGATATCTTGTAGATTTCTATCGCTACCTGAAGTTTGTTTCAGCAAACAAATGTGGGTTTGTAACGCTGCAAACCTACCTAGTTGTACTTACAACCCATTGTGCAGGTGGGAAATGTATGTTAAAAATGAGCTTTTTTTTTTTTTTCCTCTCTCTCTCTCTCTCTCTGTATCTTCTATTTCTATTCTATTTCTATTCTATTTCTATTCACCCTTGCTTGGATAAGAGTCACCACGCAAATTCTAAAGGGGATTTCTAATTCCATGCCCCCCAAGTCTCTCATTGCTGTGGTTTTGCTGACCATGGGGACAGCACTTACCTTTGTGATTGAAGTCATAGATGTATTCAGGACACGGCATAGCCACCACTTTGCCCGGCACACCTTCTGGCCAGCAGACAATACCATCCCACTCAGGAAGACAAAAGCCATCTGTGTAAGAGACACAAACATGAACAGCAGTCACCATTTTGAAAGGATTACCCACGTCGTTAACACTGTTATCCAGGGCTGATCTTGGGTATCACTGACATTTTCCTTTTAGCATTTAGCTTCAGAAGGTTTTGGGTTAGGATGTGTTCAGCAGTGGGACAACAAATAGGCAGAATCATAGAATGGCTTGGGTTGGAAGGGATCTCAAAGATCACCCAGTTCCAGCCTTCCTCCTGCAGGCAAGGATGCCACCCACTAAATCAGGCACCAGCTCAGGCTGCAGGGCCCCCTCCAACCCAGCCTTGAAAACTTTAAGGGATGTAGCATCCACAACTTCTTTAGGAAAAATCCTGTACTAAGGAGCTAAATTGTGCTGTGGCTACATTGTGAGGCTCATAACAATCAGCTCAGACCTCTCTGAAAGGCACTTAACACCCAGATTAGACTGTGATTTCATGCCTAGACACCATCAGGCCAAATTCAGCTATCATTTTTACTTATTATTTACATCAGCCAATGCTACGGTACACCACAATGTTTTGCTGCTTTCTGAGATGTCCTCACTTACCTAATTCTGAGTGCATTTTTAAGTAAGGCTAAGACCAGCAACAATCTGTAGGGAGGTCCCATGGCAGTATTTTTTAAAAGTAGATACAGAATATTTTATTATCTTGTTACATAAGCAGTAAAGTGATGGAATCTGTTTCCTCCCTCATCTGACACTTTTTGTCTATGACTTCACTTGTTCTAGCTTCCTTCTCCCCTTCCTTCCCAGTGATGTAACCACGGGCCAAGATGCAGGCCATGCACTGATTGATTTGGAGCCCTGCCCATGCTAATTGCCTGGCAGTGCACACATGCTGATTGACCAGCTGCTGCTTGCAGCCAAGCACGGCTTACAATGATCGAGTTTCCCCAGCTTCTCTCCTTGCTTACTCACTATTTTGGATTTCTGCATTTTGCTCAGTCACCAATTTTCACTGAGCTGAGCAGAAAGAGAGCGGGCAGGAGAAGAATATTGTGGGAGCTGTTTATCTCTGTCTGTTGTACAACTTCTTAACTTTTTTGGAATGGAATGATGTGATGGTTCCTGACTGATTTTTCTTTAAATCATTCTTGTTCCTCCCTTTTGTACACTGAAGAAAGCTAAAATACCACTGAGAAACCCTGCCTCCTCCTGGGAAGGTCACCTCTGCACAGGACTCCCTCTTCCCTGTGTATGGCTTGTTTGCAGAAATCTGTGATTAGTGCTTAGTGTAAGGAAAAACAGAGACACAAATCAAGAAAAATGTCCTTTCCCATCTTTTAAGTTTCCTTTTCCAAAAACTGACAGGTACGTAAGTATGTATTTAAAATACTTTGATTCTCATCTTGCAGTTCGCATGAACTTGCAAATTCATGGAATCACAGAATGGTTTGAGTTGGAAGGGACATTTCAGGGCCATGTGGTCCAACCCCCCTGCAATAAACTGTGAACACCCACAGCTCCATCAGGTGCTCAGAGCCCCATCCAGCCTGACCTTGGGTGTCTCCAGGGACATTTGGTGTTCACAACCTCTGGGAAACCTGTGCCAGTGCCTCACTACCCTTATCATAAAAAAAACTTTTTCCTTGTATCCAGACTAAATCTCCCCTCCTTCAGTTTGAAACCATTTCCCCTTGTCCCATCACAATGGGCTCTGGCACAGGCTACCCATGGGGGAGAGGGGGTTGGAGTCCCCATTCCTGAAGGTGTTCAAGAAACGTTCAGATGTTGTACTGAGGAACATGGTTTAGTGGGGAGATATTGGTGATAGGTGAATGGTTGGACTGGATGATCTTAGAGGTCTTTTCCAACCTTGGTGATTCTATGATTACACAACCAAATCCAACCTAGTGCTTGCTACCCCTTTGCATTGGCCTGCATTCACTGCAGCCGTTGGTTAAGATCCAGATACAGCAGCATATTTGAGATGGAAAGCTAGCAGTGGTGAATCTGATCCATCTCCACTTTCAGAGCAGTCCCTGGACTCCATACTATTAGCAGCCCTCAAAAAAAGGAGTTTATCAGCAGCATACAAAGTGTCTGACAGGGAGAAATTACATGAAAATCAAAATAAAATAGAGCATCCTGCTCTTATCTGCAAAAGAGCTCCAATAGCAAAGAAATGATAAGCCCAGCCAAGATCTCAGCATGTTTCTTCAATATCAAAGCTAATGCCTTCACAATCTTTCAGCCCAACTGTAATTTATCCTTTATAATGCATGTGCTTTCACAAGATTGAATAAGAATCCAGGATTGCTTTAAAAACCTTTGGCTGGTGCAGGGCCCTCCAGGGTCGGAGCTGACAGTGATCAATTCAGTTTGCTGATATTTCGGGACATGAAAAACAACAGAAAAGCTCATCATTTAACAGCCTGATTCCTCATCTTTAATTTAGCGTTGATGAAAAGGACCAGCCTAATCACTGCCTATCATTTGAAGCATTAACTGAGAGCGGGGGCAGAGCAGCTGACATTCCTTGGCATCGATGTGATAAATAGGATGAAGTTCAGTGCGTGTTCTCTGCTCTGAGAAGGAGGAAGAACAGTACCAGGCTTTCCTATTCATGAAAGCTATGTAAGCCCTGTCCTTTGGCTAATTATTTTGCAGGATAACTTACACCATGAAAAAGTTTATTTTTTTTTTTAGTTCTGTATAAACATCAGAAGAAAAAGAGGGGAAAAAAAGCCCCACAAAATTTGGATTAGGACAAAGGGTTATTTCTTCTGAGTTCTTACTGCAGAGAAGAAAATAAATAAGGATTTCATTTAGCCCTCAAAGTGCTGTTACCTAAAATAAAATAAATTCTTTTTACAAAATAAACTTGGGTCAGTTTAAAAATGAAAACTATGGATAAACTGTTGAGGAGAGAAAAAGAATCATCTGAATGCCACGCTCTGAAATACTCAAAGTCCTTCCACTTCTCTAATGGGTTTAGAACAACTTGCAAAGTTCAGCTTTCATTTGTAAGCGGATTAATTCAAAATTGCACTGCAAGATTTTGTTCGGAAAGAATTCATCTGGAGAAGTACTTTTACAGGCACTGGTAGAGGTTGCCCAGAGATGGTGGAAGCCCCGTTCATGGAGATACCAAGGTCAGGCTGGATGGGGCTCTGAGCACCTAGTAGAGCTGTGGGTGTTCCTGTTCACTGCAGGGCAGTTGGACCAGATGGACTTTAAGGGTCTCTTCCAACTCAAACAATTCTATGATTCTAAGTACCTGGTGATGCTTCTTCCCCATACTGTAAACATACCCATACATATTTCCACACAGTGCACTCATTCAAAGGAAAACGGAATACAGAGTAATTTATTTTGGGGTACTTTAATTCTTCCTTATCTTCCCAGAAAAGCAGAAGGTTGAAGGCACTGTGCTGTTAGGACCCTTCTGGACTGCTGCAATATCAGTTGGGCAATCTGGGGAGACATCAGCTGTCCTGCTAATATAAAAAAAATACCATCTTTGCCACATCTCACTGCATCTGAAATCATTCAGTGCTTTTGTGTATTCACCCATAGAACTGAGCCATATAGAGGTCTGATGGGACTGAATCTTCAGAAAGCATTTGAGTCTCCCAAGCAGTGCAAATGAATCTGTTGTGATTATCATAGACTATCGTGACACAGAAGCATAGAATCATAGAATCATAGACTCATAGACTCATAGAATCATAGAATGGCCTGGGTTGCAAAGGACCACAGTGCTCATCCAGTTCCAACCCCCTGCTGTGTGCAGGTCACCAACCAGCAGCCCAGGCTGCCCAGAGCCACATCCAGCCTGGCCTTGAATGCCTGCAGGGATGGGGCATCCACAGCCTCCTTGGGCAACCTGTTCCAGTGCCTCACCACCCTCTGAGTGAAAAACTTCCTCCTAATATCTAACCTAAACCTCCCCCATCTCAGTTTAAAACCATTCCTCCTTGTCCTATCTTCTCCACCTCTTTGTCATCCTATAAAAGAGTAAGAAAACTCTCATCATTCCCTCCCTGTAAATTTCTTTGTGATGATTTGTAGAGACCATCCCCACATCAATTCCTTCTTCCATTGCCCTGCTGGCTCTACTCTGGTCTGCCCAGCCACATGGCACCTTTACCATTAATGTGATGGTTGGACTAGATGATCGCAATGATCTTCTCTAACTTTAATGACTTTATGATTCTGTGATTCTAATTTCACCATCTTGAGGCCACTGGTGTGATAACTGGGACCATCTGGACCAAAGTCTGCATCATCTCTCTCCAATTTTCTTCTGCTTTGTTCAGTCTGGAGATCATTTAGCAGTAGAATAGACGATGGGAAAGAAAGATTGTTCTGGCATTGTTCTGGAATCCAAACAAGACTTGTTGTTTTTCTGTTTTCCCAAGTATTTCCTCCAAATATTTTTTCTTAGTTTATAAAAATATTAACACTGCTAATAACTCAGCTTCTTCCTGCTGTTTTCCTGGTCACTTCTCAAAACAGATCCACATTGAATTACAAGAAGAAATCTGAAAAATGTCCAGGAGTTTCAGGAAAACAATATGAAAATCCATAAGCTGACAGTTTTTCTCTATGGTTATACTTTAGAAAATCAATTTTACAACTTTTTCAATTAAACTGTCTTAAAAAATAAAAAATAAAATCCAACACCTGCAAGCAATGTGCTTTTGGCATGCTGAAAATGAGTCTCTCCTGAGACAATGTTGTTTAGAAGGATGGGTAATCATAAGGGATCCTGTTTTTTGTTGCTGATTGAAAAGCTCTTGACAAACCCATATTTTTTTTTGGTGAAAAATAGTTTGAGGGTTCAAATATGCTGTTTAGATCAATGCAAGTGGGCAGGTTTGGGACAGGAGGTCGCATGTTCCAAATGAACTGGGAATATTAATCATTTCTTTCCTTGGAAGAAATGGTAGAATTCACTGAAGATGTAAGCCAAAAAGAATGCATAAATTTGAAGAAAACAAGCAAATCTGGTACACATCCCACATCTGATGTTGGACACGTATCAGTCATTCGGGCAGAGATGAATGGAGGATATGGCTTGTGTCTCAGGCATGTACATCAATGGGAGAAGCTCCTCTGCATCCAGAGCCGTAGTTGTAACACTTGTGGATGGAGGTAGGGAAGGTGGGAAAGGCCTCTGTCATCTCTGGCAGAACTGGGCTTGGACGTGTTTGAAGAAAGTTTGTGG
This sequence comes from Centrocercus urophasianus, assembly GCF_019232065.1. NCBI lineage: Eukaryota > Metazoa > Chordata > Aves > Galliformes > Phasianidae > Centrocercus > Centrocercus urophasianus. Next base: position 44,466,461 of record NW_024884711.1, read on the forward strand.
GCTCTCCTTCAGCCAAGAAACTTAAACTCTTCAGATGGGTTCAGCAAAACCATTTGACTAAAGAGCTTGCTGGATCCAACAAGTAGATTTTCTCTGCAGTTGTTTCAAAAAGAAGAGATGCTCACAGGGCAAGCTGTTTTGGTTGGCAGTCCTGGGGTCCTTATTGTAACCAGTCCCCAGAACCTGGCATAATGCTTTCATTCATCAGATTTCAACCACTAATATATACATATTCAAGCCTCTATCCTCTGTCTGCACTTTTGGATTGCAAAGCCATCATTGTGGGGTTGATAGAAGTCAACTGCGGAGGCAGGAATTGAAGCTTTGTCTCCTAAAATATATTCTGCTTCTTCATCCCATAGTAGTTTGCTAGGAGAGGCTTCACAGGTCCTATGATGTCCTTGCCACTGGTCAAAGAAAACAGCCTCTCAGGAGAAAAGCTTGTAAATTCCTTTGTTGAAGAGGAACAGAAAGAAAAAATTCTTCCAAGAAAGAGAAGGACTGTTGGGTTGGGGAGATTTTGCTGGTGGCCCTGGAGGAAAATAAAGGCCTGGTCTACCTAAATGGACAACAGAATGAGAAAGGTTCTTCTCATCCTATTGGTAAGCACTATGAATGAAGATGAGCTTCATAAGTGGGAGAAGACGCATAAAGAAAAGTGCTTTAAATGGCAATGGACAAAATTCATACAAGAAATTAAGACAGAACTTCTACCCATCGGATGGGCCTTGTTCAGGATGAGGCTCTAGGAAGAAAAAGTTTCACGTTCCTAAGTGATTTTAAGATGGCATCTCACTAGATTAAATGGAGCATTAATAGGGCAGTCTGAATTATTCTTTCCTTCCCAAGGACAAAGAAGCCAACCCAACCCCTCCTGTAAGTGGTTGTTATGCTCTCACCTCTTGATCTTGAGATACTCAGCTCATCACTTCCTCAAGATAGAAGAAGCCACTGCAGAGTCTCTGTTTTTTTCCCCTGCTATGCTGATGTAAACCTCACCTCCGGTTTCCTGATGCTTTTACTTTGCTTCTCACACCATCTATCCAGCTCAACTGAGGCCTCATTCTTTCAAATCCCTTTTAACCTGGGCTCTTCCTGGAAAATCTCACATGTATACCAGCACTGAACATCTTACTCATGTTGTCAAGACTTCTTGTTATTCACAGCAGGCTCTTTTCTGAGTGGTAAAAGTGGGACCTAATAATACATGCTTCTTAAGTGTACGTATACATTTGTTCATTTCAAATGATGGGATCTCAGTATTGTGCAAATGGGATTATTTCCCCAAACATTCACAGATTTGTTGCCAACAGGTTGAAGGAGGCGATCTTGCCCCTCTGTTCTGCCATGGTGAGACCTCACCTAGATACTGCATCTAGATGTTGAGTCCTCAGTACAGGAGGTAGTGAAGCATTGGCACAGGTTGTCCAGAGAGCTGGAGGATGCTCCATCCCTGGAGACATTCAAGGCTAGGCTGGACCAAACTCTGAGAACCTGACGGAGCTGGAGGTATCTGTGTTCATTGCAGGGTAGTTGGAATCACAGAATCACAGAATCAGAATTGTAGGGGTTGGAAGGGACCTCCAGAGATCATCGAGTCCAACCCCCCTGCCAAAGCAGGTTCCCTACACCAGGTGGACTTGCTGGCCTTTAAAGATCCCTTCCAATTCAAATGATTCTATGATAAAATCTTGTTTCTCCCCCTAAAGCAGTTATCAAACACATACTGGGTACCTCATAGATTGTGACTGGCATTATTGAAAACCAAACATTAGAGGATAGCTTCTGCAGCTCTGGGTGCCTTTGCTGCCAGTCACAGCACAGCAGACAAACCCAAGGAGACTGGCCTAGAACATCCATCCTGAATGCTATGAAAGTAAATGATCCAAATCTTCAGTCATGAGGCTGAGAGACCAAAGTCTCAGCTGAAGTCAACCCCAAGGGCTCAGGGAACAAAGTCCCCAGTGAAATACTGAGGGATGTGTGTTGGTGTGTGATGGTGCTAAATGCTACTTTCATAGTTTTGTAGAATATCACAAGCTGGAGGGGACCCACATGGATCGTTGAGTCCAACTGCTTTCACTCACTGCTTTCTCAGGGGAAGGACTCAGGTCATAACTCTGCAGAGGCCATAACAGCACCACAAAATAATCATTTTGACAAGTCAAGACATTTGGAAACCCATCAGCTCATGTAGAACTATGCAGAAGCCACAGCACCTCAGTGAAGGGCACACTGTCAATTGCAATACACTGAGCAGATGTGAGTCAAAAGTCTGATTTATTTCTCCGCTTCTTCATGCCATTTTATCACAGTTCATCTTTGCTCATCTTCTAAGGCTGCACTGTAAAATCCTCCAGGCAGGGCATATGTTTAGTTCCTGGAGGTTACTATTAAAGTACCCATTCATCTTGGACTGTCATGAATACTCCCTTACAGTAGCACCGTACTACAGAGTAGTTATAGTTGCATAGATTACCATAGTTTTGGAACAGATGTGCCTTAAAGCTCTCCTTATTCCTTGAGGGTTGAAATCTCATTGCACAGAAATTGTCTTCATTATTGCAAGCCAATAAAGTATTCAGGATGGTGCATGTAAATGCTGTTTGATGTCACTGCCCTGGGACTTGTGTTCCCTGTGTGCTGCAGGTTGATAAAGTGGAGGAAAGAAGAGGGGAGAGGAATTTTGGGGCCATGCCTGCTCACTGCTCGTCTCCTAGAGTGCAGTGGGTGCTATTCTCTTATTCTCTCCTGCCTGATCTGTTTCCCTTTCCTCCTTTGGTTTCTTTCCCCCCGACTCTCAGTTCTGATCTCTATGCAAGTGGCACAAGCATGCAGAGAACACATTAAAACCATCTGTGAAGCTGCTTGGCAGCTGGGTAAATGCAAACATGGTCTTGAGGTGTTTATCTAGGGGTATGGAATTATAAATCAGCCCAAGTTATTCTGGCATCATGCGAGGCATCAGGGAGACCACATTTGGAATACGGTGTGCAATTGTGGTCGCTCTATTACGGGAAGGACATTTGGTGGATTGTAAAAAGGCAGGGAGGAGCAACCAAAAAAATGACCCAGCATTTTAGGACAGGAGTGAGAGAAAGGGAGGGCTGGATGGCCAGTTTGTGAGGGTGTTTGGTGCTGCAGATTTATTTCATAGCTGGCTGTCAGAGCATGGATCATATAGATCTGTGGGTGGGAATGTATGCAGAAAGGGGTGTCTGGTGACATTGCCTCTGCAGCACAACACAGCAGGAGCACGTATCTGTTTTGGGGAAGGATGCTCTGCATGCCTCCGAGGACTTTTGCATGGCTGGCTAGGAACAGTGCATGCATCCACGAAGACCTGTGTTTGTGAATAGGTTCTGTGTTCTGGGCAATGTGAGGAGTGGGATGGGATGTGTGGGTGGAGGTCCTGCGTGCTGTTACTCAGAGACATTCGGTGGTCTGTGCACTGGCATTTAATGAGCAGAATAACCCTTGAATGCTCAGTGCTGGAAGAACTGGACTTAAGAGGGGAAGGACACACGGGGCTGGGTGTTGCTCCTTGTCACAATAAGGCAGAATGGGAAAGCCACGAAGTTCAAAGTGCTAACGGGACACAGTTGCAGAGTGTTGGCCACCATGACATCACTAGCTCATTTCACATGTTACCTGTCCCCCCACAACCCAACAGATGAATCTTCAGCATCCCATGTGGCAACACCCAACATACAGTACTGGCTGGGCTCATCCAAAGCATCCTCCTGTCCTCATTCTGTGGAATCCAGCTCTTCCAAAACCCTCCAGATCTCCTTCCAAGAGCTTATAGCACTGGTCAGAAATCATTAAATATAAATGTAGAAATTAGCACGGCAACAAGTATTTCAATGCAGCTGTATGTACTGTCATTTACCCTTTCTTCATACATACATGAACCATTTACACCTATTGTTACCCCTAAGACCTGTTCCTTCTTTGCACCAAAAGACCAATTACTGCTTAGAACACATTTCTCAGTAGAACTGGAAAGCTTTAGGAGATAAACCCTCACAGGTTTTGTACAAACAGGGAGAGGCTAGAAAGAATAGGAGAAGGTATGGAGTTTACAGTGAGCTGGGATGTTCAGGGAAAATCCTGAACGCATTTGTGCCCTTTGACTTCAAGGCCACCTGAGGATACTCCCTACCTCTGAGGACAGCCTGGCAGGATGGATGACCAAGGGATGGTGGTGCTGGGCCTCTGGATAGAAAACACAGAGCAGGAATTGCTTCTTCAAGCCGAGAGATTGCCTAGGCTTGCATACAGGTCCTTTAGGGACAATGGAGCAATAAACTCAGGTGGGCAGCCCACATACCTTGGGTGGAAACACATGGCTTCTCAACTAAAAATAACCCCTCTCCCTAGCAAATAGGTTTGTTTATTAAAAAGAAAAAAAAAAAAAAATAGAATGGAAAAAAAACACAACCATTTTGAGGCAAGCTGCAACACACCTAAGACTCTGAGAAAAGACTGCCGATGGCCTTCACTAATAACAGGTTTGTGTAAAAATCTCTCCTGCCCCACAAAATGTCCCATCTCCTTTTCCAAACCAGGGAAAGACAGGCTTTTAATTCACAGGCGAAAGAAAAAAAATCAGGTCTGATGGCTTATGGCTGGGAATTTCACTTCATCCCCTTCCAGGTTTAACTTTGGGGTGGCATCAGGCTGCCCACCATGGCTGAAATCTAATATTTATGTACGTAGACGAGAAATTTTAGGGTTTCCTGTTCTTTCTGAAAGTCTTTCATCTAGAGACTATATTTAAAGAAAGAAAAAAAAAAAGGAGAAAAAATGAGAGAAAAGAAGAAAGGAAGCCAAATGCTTGTGGGGACAGAGGTTTTTCCTTTTTTGTGTGCGTGTGTGTTGTTTAGTTTCTTTTCTTTTTTTTTTTAATTATTATTTATTTAAATTTTTGAGCATCTTTCCCTCAGTACATTAGCTAAAAGCAGCAGATGAGGAACATATCCTGAAAGAGAGATGTGAGAAAGCACCACAGGGGGCTGTACCCATGTCAGCCCCACTCCGTGTGGGTTGGAGCCCATGGCAAGTCCTGAGGCTCAGAGATGTACCTGGTGGTTAACCTGGAGAAAGCAGCACTGTCTATGAGGTCTGTGTCAGGAGGACACAGGGGTCTCAATCCTCTCCTAGCAACTTTAAAACTAATGAAAAGTAACATTTTTAGGGGACAAAAAAGAGAATTTGGAGTTTTTACAAACTGTGTATATATATATATATAAATTTGTTTGCTAGGTTTTTCTTATGGACTATCTAATCTGCTAGTAATACCAGGCAGAACAGACACATGTCTCTGCTCTCCAGAAATGCTTGATGAGTCTATGCTGCACCCTGATGCCCCTTAGAACCATGGAATCACAGAATCATTAAGGTTGGAAAAGACCTCTGAGATCACCAACCCACCCCACCATGCACACTGACCACATCCCTCAGTGCCACGTCTCCTTGGTTCTTGAACACCAACAGGGAAAGTGACTCCATCACTTCCCTGGGCAGCCTGTGCCTATGTATCACCACTCTTTTGGAGAGTAAAATTCTCCTAATATCCAACCTGAACCTCTCCTGGTGCAACATGGGGCTATCTCCTGTAGTCCTATCACTGTTACCCGGGAGAAGAGGCTGACTCCCACCTCACTATAACCTCCTTCCAGATAAATGTAGAATCTAATAAAGTCTCCCCCTCTCCATGGAATTCCTCCAGACTGAGCCATCCCAATTCACAGAATCACAGAATGGCCAGGGTTGGAAGGGACCCCAAGGATCATGAATTTTCAACCCCCCTGCCGCATGCAGGGCCACCAACCTCCCCATTTAATACCAGCCCAGGCTGCCCAGGGCCCCATCCAGTCTGGCCTTGAACACCTCCAGGGATGAGGCATCCACAGCCTCTCTGGGCAGCTGTTCCAGCACCTCACCACTCTCTCTGTGAAGAACTTCCCCCTGACACCCAACCTAAATCTTCCCTCCCTCAATTTAAAACCATTCCCAATTCCCTCAGCTGCTTCTCATAATAAGATTTGTGAAGCCCCTACCACTGTCAAAATGGGACTTAGGCATGTATGTTGTTAAATTGCATCCATCTTCTTTCAACTGAGCAAGACATTGCAGATAATGTATTTGAATACTCCACCCAACAGATTTGCCTGGTCAGTTTATCAGGGCATGGGCCAAGGATCAGAGAAAAGTTAAAATTAAGACAGATGTTGAACTTCCAAAGGCTGGAAGCCTTTGGATGTCTCCTTCCAATAAACATCTCCTTCCCATGTTTATAAGAAAGTGAACACAACTATCCTTCATGCACCTGTTAGCCTCTTCCTTTTTTTCCCCCACAATGATTTGTTCAAGTTTTAGGCATACTAGCCAGGTTTTACAGGCATTTTTGGTAGCTGGAGCTACGTGGAATCAGCTCTGAGACAAAGATTAAACCAACGTTAGCCAGATCTGTAAATGTAGGCTGACAGGGACAACTTCAATAAGGACCTGGAAGCTGCTGCCATTTGGCACTGCAGCACAAGGCACATGGCACCTGCTAACTACCTTGCTAACTGCCTGCTTCCAGAAGACAACACAGCTTGACTTGAGATGCTTATCTCTCTAAGCTTGCTGCTTACTGAAGAAGAGCTAATGAAGTCTATGCACAGGCAGGATCACATTTTCCAGTCAAAGAGCTTGTGCTGGTGTGTATCTCAGCCCAAATTCAAGCCCAAACTGGAAGAGTGTTGCACAGAAACTTGCTCCTCAATCTCATCCAGTGGTTCTGGACTTGCAGGTCCCTCCTGCAAATGGTCTTCTTCACTCACACTGAAGTGTGAAGAATATTTCTAACCTGTGATTAACAGGCAAACATGTGAAGAGTGCAAAGCTGCAAGGAGAAAAAGGGACCAGCAAATATCAGCACCGGAGTTTGATTCTGAGCTGATCTGGACTACCCTCTCACCTCTTAAGACCCACAGATCTCACTGTAATTCTGATATATCACATTATTCTGAATGAACATTAGTGTGGGGGAAAAAAAAGTGCTGAACGATGGCTGAAAGCAATGAATCTGAGACAAATCAGTGCCCTCACTGAACTGAATGGGAATCTGCCAGCTCACACCAGGCAAAGAGCTGGCCTGAAAAATACACTCAGCAATGTGACGGGGAAAAAAGGAGGAGAATCCAGGTACCCATTGCACTGCAGGAAATTTCAAATGTGTTTTCCTCATTCCAAAACAAAACCAAAGGCTTTAAAGCGAGCATGATGATGAGAGTTTTGAGTTTCAGTCAAGTGGGATACGTCCAAAGACTTTCATTACTTTCTGTCCACCTGGATTCGAATCCTTGGAGCCTCACCTTGAATTCCAGGACAAAAGGAAATGTGGTTTGTGGTTTGTGCCCTGGCTGAAGAGTAAGGAGATGAGAATCCAAACCTTGGCTCTGCCACAGACTCTCCTTTGAGATCGGAGGTGAGGCGTTGAATATCCCTGTGCGTCAGCTCCCAAGAATGAGGACAGCAGCCCTACCAAGCTTTTATGCCAGCTTACGTGATATTTTGTTCTATCTAAAAATGTAGAAATTAAGAAATAAAAAAAAAAATCAAGGTGTCCCAGATTCACTCACTGCTTCCAAAAATACAGATCATTGCCTATTACAGAGAGGAGCAAATAATGTCACTGTGCTGCCATTGCACCCAAGCAGAGGCAGAATTCAAGTAGCCATCTGCCAGGTGGTATCTGGCAAGGGATAGCCAAGCTTTTGAAGAGGGATGGCCAAGCATCCATGGAACACCATGATAGCAGAGAGTGGATGCATACACCCCTAGATGTGCAATTAAGCTACGTAGGTGGAATTAGAGGGGGCAACAAGGGATAAATTGCCTTGGGTTTCCAAAATGTTTGATGTTTAGCAGGCAATGCTCAATGCTTACCCCAATACCTTCCATTCCTGTTCCTCTCTCTATGATGATCCTCTTTTTTATGTGGCTGTATGAGGAAGCTGATTCAGCTGAAAAAACAAACTTCCTCCAAAAAGGCTCTTTCTCAAGCTCACCAGTTGCCCCACTTGGTCCTGCCCAAACTTGCATGCTAAGGAGAATCTGAAATAGCAAATTAATGATTTAATGTGCTAAGAAAATCGATCTCTGCACATGGGTCCTGTTACCACCGTCCATTTCTGCTTCTTGGCTAAACTGTATTATCAAGAACATAGATGTATGTTGAACTCACTCCTTCTCTTAGGTACAGAGGTGCCCTCCGGGACCGGATAAGATGCAACACACAGTCAGGAGTCCCTGGGACTCCATCTTCTCCTTGTCTGAGAGGTGCGATATTACTGCTGCCTCCTGAAATCTCCCAGGTAAGCTATTCTGGCTGCCTTTGAGCTGGCAGAACAGAACAACGCTGCATTCAGTCTAGTTCAAACATAGGTATGTTCTTGGAGTGTTAGTGAGATCAGATCTGCGGGAAGAAGCCCTCAAGGAGTGCTTTGGGAAAGCAGGAGCTGTCTGCAGAAGTGTGCATCCCACAGTTTAGAGAGCTGCAAGAGGGAGGCATCCCTGCATGCAGATGGCAATGGATGCTTACTTATCTCAAGATCCTCTTCTGATGCTGTTCTGAAAGCTGTAACACTGGATGCAGAGGGGGGCAGACAGAACTCCACAGCGGAAATATGAGAGGCAGCCCTCAGGCTGCACAGCAGTCTTGGCACAGAGCTTGAGTGAGTATCTAGTGCAAAGTAGCTCTAAAACAGCCATAGGGTCAAAGGCCTCATTTCCTGTAACCTTTGTGGTTAAGAGCTTCCCTGGAGAGATGGGACTCTCAAGTCCTGAACTGCTGCTCGTTGACCTCGGCCAGGGGTTTTATGCTGGAACTCTCTCCTTTCCCAAACATCCTACACCACTGGGCTCTCTGCTGGGCTGTCCCACAGCTGAAGGCTGCTGCAGTGCTCCTGGAGTAATATTGGCTGTGCAAGAAGATTAGAGCTGGGCAGCTTAGTCCCAGCTCTTGCTCTAGTGGTTTTTTGATACTTTTAGATAGAGTGAAGTAGAACTAATGGAAGAGATTTCAGTTTCCTTTTTCACCTTTCATATACCAGGCAGTAACAAACAACTAAATAAGGAAGACTGAAGAAGTCTCATCCTTTGACAACTGTGTGATGTGCCTTCCTTATGACACTCAAAACAGATAAACTAGTCAACATCTACTGTACTGTAATCACCGATCCTTGATACCTGAGCCTCAAAGGCTACAGGGAAGATGCAATGTCTACAAAAGCCTCAGTATCCCTATCTTGCAACTCTAAATCACCTGGATTGGATTAACAGAAATGCTTGTTGGAAGGGACCTCTTAACATCTCTTGTCCAACCTTCAGTCTTAAAACCAACCCAAAGTTAGGTCAACCATGGCTTTGCCTACCCAACTCTTGAACACCTCTAAAGATAGAGAACCCACCCCCACCACCACTCAAGCAAACTATTTCAGTTCTGGGTACCTTCTTAGTGATCACACCATCATCAGTAAGCACATAACACTGTATCCTAGCTGTTAGGTAGTTCATCTAAATAGCAATTGTGTGTTTAATCTGTGATCAGTTTCCAGAGACATTTAGGACTCAGATGTTATCAAAAGATGCCCTCCTCCATCCACTAACTCTAGAAGGAGATTGGATGTTCAAGTTCATCAGTAGTTTTCCTCTTCTATATGCCATCACCATCACTTTGACCACTTTGGCTAAAATTCATAATGTTCTCTTATGGCAACAGTTTTTGATTCACGGGCATAGAAACATTGGCTGAAGGCCTGGAGTGGTCACTCAGGATTTATTGTGCACCAAGTCACAACAATTATGCCCCAATTCTGTATGTAGGGGATTGGTGCATATTAATTCTGAGAATTGTGTTGCCCTTCCCAGATTTATTTCCTTTTTCCATTTGTGCTGAGGGAAGAAGCAATGGGATTAAGTCCTCCATATGGCTGAGAAGAGCACAGCTTCATATGTCCCTGGGTGATTAGCACAAATAGAAACCAGACCCCAGTTTCCATATCAAAGGATGATGGGACTGGACCTAACCACTTTTCACATTGAGTTATGAAGCTTTTGTGCAAAGACTAGGCATATAAGCCTTAGCCAAGAGATGCGATTATGCAGATTGCCCTCTTTTGTTCTATTACTCCTCAGCCCCTGAGAGAGTCTAAAGCAACTTAAGACTCCTGGAGCATGTAGGGGTGGGCAAACCACAGAACAGAGTTTGAGTTAGTCTGTTCACAAATACCTTACAGGACTATTATCTCATGTGCACAGGGCTGCCAAAGATATCTGGATGGCAGCTCTTCTGCTGAGTGGTTAGCTCTTTTCCAAATTGCATAACCCTCTGTCTCTGACCAAATCAGAGATGCTCTGAATTGCTGAGTGCTGAGGAGTCACACAGGTACTGCCAATGGAGGGATTTTTTTCTAAACAGTATTTTACATCTCTTAGGAAAGGCCAAAGAAGGATTAATTGTGCCTTTGGATTGGGGAATCCCTTGGAAATGAGTTTGATCCGACTATCTATTGCTGATAATCGCACTGACTCTTTACAGCCTTGACTGTACTGCTGTAGTGTATCAATCAAGATAATTATTCCTCCTTTTGACTATGCTATGTGGGATTGAGCAGAGATTTTTCTACAGAAGATGAAGCAGCAGACAGATTTATTACTTGGGCAGCTCAAGACAGCTTTTTCCAAGGCCAGGACTCAGTATGGATCCATGTGATATCTGAATGACAGAGGATTAGCTTCCTCTCTGCCACAACCAAAGGAAGAAAGAGCCTTGCAGTTGAGGAGTCAGACCTTAAAACACAACCAATCTCTATCATTTCATTCCTTTGCTCTAACAAAGTGACTGTGGTAAAGAGCCCAATGTCTGCTTCTTGGTTAGACACAGTCACTGCCTCCACAGCCCTACTAACACTGCTGCTGCCAGTTAAGAGAGGTCAGTGCAAAATACTGATTGTCTCATACAGAAAGGTTAGAAAATAAGGTGTGAGATCAAGACCAGCTGGTAGATAGCACCAGATTCCAAGGTAGGCAGGTGGTCTAAACTATAACAGAAGGAAATGCCTTTGCACATATGGTCTTTAATGAGGCACTAATTGGGCACTGGGTGAACAGGACAAAGAAGTACAGAGGATGTGGCTTGAGGTTTTGGCTGATGTGAAGTTGGAGGTCTGGAATAAAATGAAAGGTGGGGTTTTTACAACTCTTTTCTGTGATTTCCAGCAGGATAGGGACACCAGGAGGGCAGGCACACCTACTCCAAAGTCACAGCTGACTCTAAGAAGCTTTTCCTAACCTGGTAATGCAGTCTCCGAGTACTCCTGCCAGTAGGAATAGGGATCTCTAAGATGCAAGGGTGAAGGTGAGAGGCAATCTTGCTTGCCCTCTTTCTCACATACAGTTGCAGAAGGGACAGGATGCCCACCCAGATCTCCCTGGGTGGGTGCAAGATGCCTCAATATATACAGCCCTGGTGCCAATAATTAACACATGTGAGACTGATGAAAGAAGTCAATGAGGGATGATTATTTTGCTGCCCTCATGAGAGTTTCTTCTCCCTCCAGTCCTACATCTGGTAGCAATTTTACAGCTCCAAATAGAAAGGAAGTAGATGAGAGGGGCTTAGTCAAGCTCAGGCCCATATGAGGAGAGCAGAGACAGTATGCTAGAAGGAAACAGACGGAATTTGGGAAAGCTGTTTTGCTTCCCATAACACCTGCGTTCTGCTGCAAAAGATGGAAAGGTGTATGGATTTTTTGTGTGATCTCCCATGCGTTACTTGGGCTTTGGGTATGGCAATAAGGGCTGTAAAGCCATGAGTGTAATTCTTGCACCCTTCAGACCCCTTGAGTTTCCAATATATTGTGCTATATAATCTAACTCAAAAAGCAGTTTCTTGGGCTGCCTCACTCACATGCTCCAACCTAAGCATTGCAGGGTTGAGGGGAAGGGTTGGGATTGTCCCAGCCATGCAGTCTGATTTGCTGTGGGAACACTCACCATGCACCTTGGGCACCTTGGCTTTCAGGTGTCGCTCGCACTTGGCCTTGGCTTTTAGCAGTAGAAAGATCTGCTCCTCTTTGGTGATGACATCATCAGCATCCACCTGCAGCGATGGGAAGAAATGAGGTTAAACCTCAGCATGGAAGAGCAGCAGGACACAAACTACCGAGATAATGCAAGTGTGATCTGAATGCAAAATCTCCATTGCATAATCAGTTTTCTCTACCAGCCTTGCTCTTCCCATCTTATTTCAGCAATTGGTGTCCCAAGCAACAGCTTCTGCAAGATGCCACATGGAAACACCTGTGCACATGGCAAAGGAAGTGTACGTTCCAATTGCTTATATCTAGAACATGCATGTACCCAGGAAGGGAGAGATTTCTTGGGTAGCATACCTCAGCTAGGAGAGATGAGGCTATTCCCCAAGGGAAAAAAGCATAAATAATATTGGCGCAGCATTTTTTAAACACTGGTCTTTTGGAGACATAGAAGTATAGTTAAATATAGCACTTAGAGAATGGCAAAGCAATGCTGTGCTTCCTGACATCAACCTCTTGGATAACACTGTCAAGGGTTAAATCATCAAAGGCTTCTCCCTTTAACAATCACAGCTTGGCATCAGTTTCCAACTTCTCATTCAGGCCTTCAGCCACGAGGCATCAGGTTCTATCAACATCGTTAGAGGAGTTAATGAGCTGACAGCATCTGTCTGTAAAGACTGAGGAACATCATCCTCCAGAGGTCAAGCTACAATAATGAGGAAGGGGTACAGGCAGAATTCTTTACCCCAGAAACTACTTGCTGATACAAGATGTACAAGGCCCTCCAAGGCACTTGCTGGTTATGAAAACCCATTCTGCATCATGAAGATGGTGCATTCCCACTAGGCAAGGCTGCCTTCTGAAAGTATTGAGCAGGCTGGACCTACAGGTCCTTTGGTTGTTATAGCATGTAGAGTTTTGACCTAATACAACACGGCTGCTTTCACTGGGAAAAAATTCTATACTCAGAAAGTGATGAGGCACTGGCACTGCTGCCTGGAGTGGTTGTGGATTCCCCCTCCCTAGAGATGCTCAAGGCCAGGTTGGATGGGGCCCTGGGCAACCTGATCCAGTCGGTGCCAACCAGCCCATGGCAGGGGGTTGGAGCTGGGTGATCTTTGAGGTCTCTTCCAACCCAAGCCATTCTATACCCACCTTACCCTTTAGGTGTTCTATGATCTGCAGTGAGTAAGGACAACTGTGGATGGTATCTACCCACTAGCATGCCTTCCTATTGAACAGATACTTGTGAGATCTTTCAGGTTTGGGTCAACCGTGCTTTTCTGTCACATACAGCAGAAGAGTCTCTGGGATATTGGGGCTAGGATCCACAAAATCACCTCAAAAGCTAATTTAAAGAATGAAAGATCCACATACGGTGCCCCCGAGAGGCAGCTGGTGGCTGAGGTACTGGACTGAAAGAAGAAAGTGATGTAGTAAGTTGGATAAAATCACTGCTCCCCTCACCGCCTCCATTTCCCTAACATTAGTCTGCTTTGATTAGACTATGAAAGCAATAGGAGCAGCAGTTATGTTCCTCTGGATTTACATAAAACTTAGCAGTAACTTGTGATAGTGTAATGTAATCAAGAAGGGCTCCTGTATTGTGTTATAGAAATAAACTGTTGTTTTGTTTGTTTGTTTGTTTTTTAATATATAAACTTATATTGGCTGCTGGTGAGATTGGCACCACTGTACATCTGTAATGCTAAAACTTATGGCAGCACTCCATATCCTGATGGATTGAGCAGGTCCAAAGTACAAGCAGGCAAAGGAAAACACAAGAAAGAGAAGAAGTGAATTGCGGATGAGAAAGAAACCTGTAGACAGGTTGTAGAGTCTGCCTAGAGTCTGAAGCAGGGCAAGAATGTTATTTCATTGTATTCCCCCCAAACTTCCATCTTCAGAACATAATAATAATGGTTTACTTAGCAGTAAATGCAGATTCTAGTTCACATGCTCTCTATAGAGGGGAACAGTGGATGTTTGAGCAGCTGATGTAGTAACAGACACGCAGATGGGTATCTAGATCTGATAATGGGATTCTGAGTAAAACAGAAGTTAGTTTTTCATGTTCTTGGAAAAAAATCCACATTAAAATCCCTCGTCAAACCACATTAATGTTAATGCAAAAGAAAGCCACCCCTTTCCAGATGTTTGGCCACTCCAATTTAAGGCAATATCCAGCATTTCAACTCTTTCATTGGAAACATAAAACCTTTGGGTTAAATCCTGCTGTCATTTATAGCTGCACAAATCCTGAATGATTCCACCAAAGCCAGAGGAGTTAGTCTGGATTTATAGTGGCTGAATGGAGCAGAGTGTGACCTCAGGCATTTCAAATAATTCATCCCTTCTGTGCTTCACCCTGAGACTCCTTCAGCCATTCTTTGTGAGGGGGCAGCTCCTGCCAGCAGGATGTATGGTCTCCAGGCCAGGCACAGAAAATAAATTTTATTTCCCAGAAGCAAAGCTGAAGCACCAAGCACTGTGCCCAGAGAAGAGTAGAAAAGCTAGAACAGGGCTTGGAACTGAATCTGGGCTGATATGAGTACAGAGAGAAACGTTTGAGTTTTTGCTGATTCTAGGTGTCCCTGTTTGAGCAGGGTGTTGGACCTCCAGAGATCCCTTCCAACCTCAACCCTTCTGCGATCCTCCTTGGCTGAGGAAGACGAAACGTTCATGTAAATATGCACATGAAAAAGAATAGGTATTTTCATTAAGTCCTCTGGCTTTAAGGAGACAAGTGGTGGCATCAGCCCTGGTGGTGCTCAAGAACCATGAAGACGTAGCACTGAGGGTCAGTGGGTATGGTGGGAATGGGTCAATGGTTGAACATGGTGATCTCAGTGGTCTTTCCCACTCCCTTTCCCTTTCCCATTCCCTTAATGATTCCCCGATAATGCCCTCAGTAATATTCTTTAGCTTTTGATTAGCCCCAAAGAGCTCAGGCAGTTGGACCAAATTGCCTTCAGATCCCTTCCAACTAAACCATTCAATTTCAAGAAAAATCTAAAATGCTGTTCTTTTGCTGCTGAATAATTCATGTTAAACACCTACAAAGCAAAACTGGTCCAACTGTTGGATACAATGGCTAAATGCAGTCCTGTGAACAGCAAAAAATATGCAGCCATGCTTTCTGTTGCTGTGATGGAATTTGGGAACAAGTTTTAAGACTGTAAAAAATTATCTTTTTTTTTTTTTCCAGTATATTTGACCATTATGCTGACCATTTTCAGTCAGCATAGATACACAATGTGCAAGCTTTCAAATGGCATGGATAGAGCTGCAATCAGACATTTAGCTCAGAAGTCTGATCAAGCCTCTCTACTAGTCTTTCATAAGCCCTATCTTAACAGAGAGGAATATCCCTCACTTAACAGTCATGCCTTATTCACATCATCTAGTTGCAAAATAGATAGACTCAAGAAATTAGACCTATTTCAATCAGACTTAGCAAAGGTTCCTTTTTGACAAACAGTCTTGATACCTGATCCAAATAAACTGTGAAACGGCCTTGCTGAAATCATTAACATATGGGTACATCAACTTATTTTAATCTGAATATCCCCAGGCAGCAAAATAAGTGGCTCCACTTTCTGATGCAGGAAGATCTTGAGTCACTGGCCACCAGAAACCAGAATCTGACAGCTGTAAGAACGGTCTCTAGTTCCAAAGGCTGAAAGCTCCTGGGGATGCTCTGCCAGAACAGGTCAACTCAATAAATCTATTTTTACATTCCTATGGATACTTTTTCAAGGCAATAAAACATCATATCCTGCTGTGCATCTAAAAAAAAAAATGCATGTACGCTTAAGATGTGCTATGCTCAGCACAGCCTATTCTGTGCACCTGCTCTTCAGGACCAGGCAAAGCAGATGAAGGGAAGACACCAGAAGTATTTCTTTCAAGCTATAACCTGCATAGATTTACATATTCAACACTTCCATCATTTTTCACTAAGAACCTCTCCCACCTGCCTGGAGCTCACCTATTTACAGCTCAACTCCTTAATCTCCAATTCACTGGACACACATTAGTCAGCAGAAAGGAATTATTATAATATCTCACAAAGATAAAACCTGCCTCGTTAGCCAACACAGGCCATCTATAAAAGCATTTACCCATCTGGGGTGTGTGAGTGTTTGTTTATCCAGGGTTCCTTAATACTCACTGCATACTCAACCACAGATATCAGCGGAGGTTCATGCCAAGCTACCAGCTGAACCAAGTCAGATCAGCTGTGCTTTTTTTACAATTATAAAGACATGAATCAGGTAAAGGGGTTTTTCTTTTTTAGAACCTGAAGTGAAGACAGAGCTTTTTATCCCAGAGTTTTCCCAGGTGGGGGTGATGATTTCCTTTCCTTCCTGGTGGACAGACATAAGTTCATAAGTTATGCTGTTGTCCTTTGTTATCTATCTCTAATACCTAATTCTCTTTGTAAGGGTTGCTTGGTTTCCTTCTACACACTGGACAATGGTTGCAATGATAATATTTTAGAAGCTCTCAAAGTCTTTTTCTTTGTATGTGGGAATTTAATTTATGAGAGTTAAACTTGGTTTTATTTCAGGGTGAAGCATGCCTCTAATATAGAAAGAGAATACCTTAAAAACAAATAATCAGCAAAACAAAGCCTTCCTATAAAACTTCTATTTACAGGAACGTTCTGTGTGAGGTGAGTTTCCCAATTGCTTCTATTGTTATTGGCTTAATAACAAGTATGGATCCAGGTCAAGAGCTGAGGGTATGGATGCTTTGACAGCTCTGCACCCCTGCAATGTCAGATTTTTTGGGAACAGCTTTGATTTTACTCCCAAAGCAGGTGGCACAAAACATGATTGCCTTGAAGAGTGAGAGGTTCTTTGGGCACCTGCAATCTGCACTAACAGGTCACTTGAGGAGAGCTGACAAGATCTGCAGAAGGTAGGAGCTCAATTTTCACCGGCTTGAGCTGTGAAGGCAAGAAAAGCATTTGAGGAAAGTCACAGATAGGTATATCCATCTAACTTAGTAGGATGAGGTCAGTGTGCCCCTGCAGACAGTAATCTCTGAAGAAGATCTGACAGCAAATCCTTTTCCATGAGCCCTTCCTAACGTGCTTCAGAATTAATTCCTGCATTGAGCTTATTTGACATGAAATTTATATAGACTCACAGATGTAACAGGCCTGGAAGCACACAAATAGGTCCAGGGGGACAGCTTTGCCCTGCTCTTCTGCTATTAATGAATGCATCTGAGAGTGATGGGGTCTCTTGCCTGGACTCCCCAGTTTTGCCAGTTCTCTCCCCTCAACTTCCCAGCACTGTTTTGTTTTCTTTCTTTGTTGTTTTTTTTTTTTTTAATTATTATTATTATTATTATTATTATTATTATTTTTTTATTTTTTGTCAGAAATAAAGAAAGTTCCCTGTGGGGAACAGATTTGAGTTATTTTCTCTTCCCTTTGTTCAGAGAATGCAAAAATACAAAGCAGGAGACAGGTCAAGCTGGGAAGGGTGAAATGACAATGCTATCCAGAGCCTGTTAAATATCTTTTTATTATTATTTATTATTATTATTTTTTCCCTCTCTTCCTTTGCCCCCAGAGGAGGCCACAGGCTAATTATGATAATGTTTTCTTGTATTTCCATTTCGTTGGCTGATCTCCCAGCCACTAAAGTAAACCCCAAATCTCAACGGGGAGGTCATATTCATCCTTGTTTATGGGACTCATTTTCAGAAATAACACTATCCTTTTTGTGAAACTTCCCTGGCAGCAGCTCAAAAAAATAGCTGAAGGCAAACAGATTCCTTGGTCAGGGTTGAGAGCATCGCAGCTGCTGGATGAGCCCAGTGCAAGGGACTGCTGGTGATCACCACCTTGGAGGGCAGTAGGCTGGGTAGCTGGAGAAGGGAGAGGGGTATGAGAAAGAAGGGGTCTGTTGTGACAGGACAAGGGGAAATGGTTTCAAACTGAAAGAGGGGAGGTTTAGATTGGATATAAGGAAGGATTTTCTTATGATATGAGGGTGGTGAGGCACTGGCACAGATTACACAGAGAGATGCCCCACACCTGAGTGCACTCAAGGTCAGGCTGGGTGGGGCTCTGAGCACCTGATGGAGCTGTAGACATCCCTGTTCACTGCAGGGGAATTGGCCCAGATGGCCTTTGAGAGTCCCTTCCAACTCAAACAATTCTACGAAAAGGTAAATATGAAAATGAAACCCGCTCTACTAAATTTTGGAAGAATCAAAATACCTGTTCAGATCAGGAGGTTAATCCAACAATGTTTAACCTAGGACCAGACCAGTGGCTACTACAGATGAGCATAATTCTGCTGAGAGCACCAGGCGGGTTAGAGGTCAGCCTGGGGTGCTGTGGCCTGGCAATGCAGACACATGGCAAATCTAAGTCATGCCCCAAAGTAGCAATTCAGCTGCCTCTGACAGAAGCTGATGTGGCCACTCTACATAGAGTGAGGCAAATTGTTACCACAGAGCTTGTGGTAACACTGGGTTGCTCAGAAGAAGGAAAATTTGGCCGCATGTAGGAGATCGGGAGCACAAAGTGTTGCATGGATCAGTAATGGGGTAGCAATGTAGGATGGGGGAAGAACTGAGGTTCTGACATCTGTTTTTATCTTGTTTTTCTTTTTTCTTTTTTTTTTCTTTTAATGAATGGGTTTAAGTGAGAAGGGAGCGACCCTCTGTTATTTTGTCATGGCATTCAGGTATCTTGTTTTTCTCTTTTTATCCTGTGCCTCTGCAAATGAGTATTTGTGCAAGCCTGCAATTCCTGACCACTGGGCCCTGCTGATTTACTGATGAACCCTGTCAAGTATAGAACCAGTAATTTGTACACATTCTCTTGGACAAACTGTACCTTGTGCAATCTCTGTTAGTAGATCTGCCAGTCCTATAGCAAAGTGGGATCTGCCAGGCTGCAAAATCTAAATGTGATTCATACAAGAGGAGAGGATCTGGTACTTCAAATTTCAGTGGCAGCTGACAGCATCTCCTTCATGGAGGGACAGAGCAAAGTAAATACAGACAAATGGTGCTTATTCTATTCCAATTTGGGCAAGACTGGACTTTCGTGTGTTGCTGGCTTTTTTTTTTTTTCCCACTGCACAAACATTTTAATTCCCTTTTCTTATTTACTGCTACCTCTGTGCATCTTCTCTGGCTGCCTGAGATTATCATTACTCTGTGTAAAAACTATGCAGAAACAACAAAAAATGCACTGGGAGCAAGCTGCTGCAAACAGGTTCTGCCTCAGGAGAGACTGGGGAGTGGGACTTGTTCTGCCTTGAGGGACTTAGTTTACCTGAATACACATCATTTCCAACTTTAAAAGAAAAATGTGGTTTGCAACTAATTTCCTGTCAGGTTAATGCTGGAAAGATTTAAAAATACATAAAGCTGGAGTAACAGTTGGTCCAGACAGAGATGCACTAGCCACATCAGCGGCATAATCCATTGCCAGCTGTTAATGGCAGAAGCTGTGGGAATGGAGGCTGTGATAAGCTCAGGACATCAGGGTGTTGAGGAAGATGGTGGGAAGAAGGTCAATTCATAGCACAAAGTCCTACTCTTGGATTTTAGAACTGATAGCCCAGAGATGTGATGGATGCCCCATCCCTGGAGACAATGTCAGGCTGGATGGGGTTCTGAGCACCTGATGGAGCTGTGGATGTCCTTGCTCATTGCAGAGGAGTTGGAGTAGATGGTCTTCAAGGGTCCCTTCCAACTCAAGGGACTCTATGACTCAGGTTCACCTATGAAAAGAAGTCCTGGTGGGTGCTCAGCTGAGCACTCTGTATGGTTATTCTACCATGTACATGTGTGTCCCGCACTCCATTCCACTTACAGAGCCAGTAAATAAATTCTAGGAGATGGCTTAGTGCTTTTAAAGGCTGAGATAATGAAGATTGGTCTGGGATAATAAAATAGTATGGCCTGAAGACAGAAGGCTGAAAGGAGGGGGATACCCAAGAGAGACCTGGCTAAGAAGGAGATTGGGGTGAGGTAGTTGATGTGAGGGGGAAGAAGAGCTGATGAATCCTGCTGAAGTGGGATGCTGTCCAGGGGCTGGGGAAGCATAGAGAGGTGAGCACATGAGATGTTCTCCCTGTTATTCCCAGCCTCCCAGAGGGTAAATTAAGTTGGTGGTTTTGCCTTAATCCCTCGACCACATCACCCAAACCACTGCCTGCTCCAGAACAGCAGTAGGTCTCTGCTCCTGCTAGCTGAGCTTGGGGATCCTGTGCTGCATCTATGGAAAGCCGAATAGCTTCCTGCTGTGCTTAGAGACATATCAGTGCTTCCCAAGACTGCCCTCATCAGGCTGGCTGCAATCTGCTCTCCATCCTGCTCTCAGAGCCTGATATTCTGTGGTTAAGAGGTCCCCACAAACTTTTGAGAACTTTCCTGTTTATCGCTGTCTTGATGCCCTGCTGGGAGAAGACCATCTAGTTCCAACCTCTTGCACATTTTCTAATGCAATCCAGGTATCAGCGTGGATTTCCAATGACTGCTGTAATAAGAAAGATGGCAGGAATGGGAAAACAGAAGAATGTCCATGGGAAGATGTTGTGCAGAACTGGAAATGCCTCATGTGAGGAATGAATGGCATTTAAAGATCTGCAGTGTCTAACACTAGCATGGCAAAGCGAGGGCCCTGCAACTTCTTGAGTTTCAGCCAGGAAAGGATATTGATCCTGTGGGAATCTACTGTCTATGTCATACCATGTCCGCATCACACATTACTAGCACTGATGAATGCATTTCCACATGCTGTGTGGATGTATGCAATTTGTCATCACTAGGAGGGATGGAGGACACATCTGGTCCTGCAGCACATATGTCTGCTGTTCCTTGGAGAACAGTTCAGGCTGAGTTGGTCTCACTGATACACTTCCAACTTCACTTGCTCTCACTTCTCCTTGGGGAAGCTTCATCCTTCCAGCAGCACAGGCAGAAGGAGAAGAAAATCTGCTTGAATAAAGCTCAACTTCCAGACTCATCGTAACTCATGCTAAAGGGAATTAACTGATTTTAATGTGGATGGAACACAGATGTCCACTTTATTTGATGATAATGGCAAAAGATTTTTGGAGGTTGAGGTGGTACCACGACAGCAATAGAACAGGTCTTTTATCATCCTTGTCTCTTCCACACTCTTGAAGATGATTACCTGTGTGTATCTCCTTCTCTAGCCATCCTGTCATGTAAATGCCTGTCTTACTATGTCTCGTGTTTTGCAATCAGCACCTGCAGTTCATCAAGGGGAACTGACATTTAAGGTACACTTCCAGGATACAGAGTTTTAGGAGAACATCTCCCTAACTAAAGTTATTGCTTTCCTGCTTTGCATCCCTGGAGCAAATGAGGTGGAACCCAAGAGGCTGAGCTATGAGAAGTTCCTTCCAAGCAAGGACAAAACTCATGACAACTGCTTAGCTGTGCTGCCAAGCAAAAGTGGTCTTCCTGGTAATTAGAAGATGGTGTTGGTGTAGAGAGGTCAGCAGTGATCACTACTGGTTTGAGTTATATTCTTGAGTCATGAACAGCACATGTTACGCTCCACACTTGTGCAACACAGTTACTGTAGTCATGAATGATTAATCCCAACCTAAAGCTAATGTCTAATATGTTCGGATTAATTATGACCTAAGACCATCCAGGTCTTAACTCTGACTACATCAGATTCAAAATAGGCATCTGCTGGGCATCCAAGCTTGAGAGCTCAACCCACCAACTGTCCTCTCACAGAGGCAGGGACCGTAAGGTTTAAACTCAACCTAGAAAAGCTGGTGTATGCAATTCAATCTACCGAAGGATGCAGGAATGTTCCTTGGTGTCCACTTGGCAAACATGAAGCTGAATGTGATTCTTGAAGCTCTTGCGACTTGGGATCATGCTGGCTGTTAATGGAGCCTCTGTCTGTGCCCAACTGGCTGAAAAAGCAGGAGGGATGCAAAAGGAAGCGGAGGTCACTCTGAAATTGTTTTGATGTGCTCACACCAGCACATCTGTCTCAAACCTAAGGAATGATACAGTGAAGTGTTTTGTAAGACCCTCCATTTCCCAATGTGTGAACATAGGTACAGAAGTGATTTCTCTCTTCTTCCCTCATTCTTTGGAAGCAGATGGTTTCTTTGGGACCATACTTTCCTATCTACTAATTGTGATTATCTCACAATTTTCAAGATTCGGAGGGGATAGGCACCAATTTCTGCCCTATTTCCGTTTACATTTTTTCAGTCTTTCAGAACAGGAGTGGAGTCTGTTAGACCATGAAAATGGCATTTTTTTTTCTTTTATTTCTTTTATCATTTGCAAAGGAGCTGGGGGTTAGAAAGATCAATATGTTCTGTGAGGGTGTACTTGGGAGGAGAATGCCAACAGCCTTTCTTAGCTCTCCAAACTGCAGAGGCTGGATTATCTGCATTTCTCAGTTAACAGCTGTTGCTTATCTGAAACCAGTCAATACCATTAATGATGAGAATGAAAGACTCTCAGTAGAGTGTCTAGTTGAAAGCCATTTAGGAGCAATTAAGAGTGGTCTAAGAGTTAAGCCTGTTTGTTTTTTTTTTAAGAAGTAATAGCACACAAATATTTTCGATTTTCTTTCAAATCATACCAAGCTTTTCCTACACTGCTTGTGAAATAATCATTAAGAAGTCATCTCTAACTCTGTTTAATATGAAAGGTTCCTTTTTTTTTTTTTTTTTTTTTCAGCAGGGAAGGTGCAGCTGGAGATGCATTTCTTTTTGGTGGCATCACTTTTAAGCACATGCAACCAGAGTCACTCTTGGACCACTGGGCAATAGAAGGCAGAGCTGAGTGCATCTGGGAAGGCTCTGGGCAAAAGAGGCAGAGGGAAGGGGAAAGCAATGCCAGGCTGCAACACGAGCACCTCCTTCTCTGGGGTGCACTGGCTTCATGGACTAGATTTCCATGCAATAGGACCACACTGAGGACATCCCCACCTTATCACATGACTCCTCCAGTATTCCACCTCACTCTGTAGTCATGACACATTCCTCACTCATTAAGGAGAACAACAGCCTCAATGGGTTTTCAGCTGAACTCAGAGCCTGGTCAGGCAGCTTTGCATATATGAGGTATCTAAGTACCTACATGCATCTCTATCACCTGAAGTGAATGCCTGAATGGCTTTGAAAAGTGAGCATGGGATTCTGCCATTTTCCCTCAGTTTCTCACAGGCACAGCAAACATCACCTGTCCTTGTCTTATCTGTTTTGGCCTCATCTTTGTGTTCATTGATGTCTCAATGGAAGAGGGAGAGGCAGATTTCAGAACAGACCTCTGCAATGAGCAGCAGTGAGTTGGAGAAGCATTCAGCTTCCTTCCATAGGTGTCTACTTGCAGTGGTATATATATGCATATATATATGTATATTGCTGTTCTGTGCCTGGTAAATCATCAGCTTTTTGCTTGAAGACTTGACTGAATTTCCAGTACAGCTGTTCCAGGCCATGATGTGATTGATTTTTTTTCCCTTTTTCTTTCTTCTTTTTCTTTTTTAATTTGGCTTATTCTTTTATTTTTCTCTTTCAATTTTTTTAATTTTTTTTATTTTTTTTTAATCTTTCAGCATGCTGCTGAGCCCTGATCAGTGATAAAGTACAAGACCACACAGTGGCCCTATACAGCCCATTAATTTTATGAGGGAGGCAAAGTCTTGGCATGTCACCCCTACTGCAACTTGGAGACCTGGGACACCAAATCTCCCAGGTCAGGCCAACCTGCTCCTTTCCAGAATCCTGTGTGCATTCTGCTCTCGGTGCCAGATCCAGATGTGTCCAATCTCTAATCCCAGCATTTTCCCAGCCAGATTTAGCAAAGACACATCCTGGAGCCATGGTCCAGCCCTCTGCTCTTCTCTCCCATCTGGGGAAAAAAATCACTGGAAGCTGAACTCATTCTTCCCATCTTTGATGTCAGAGAAGAGTTTTGGTGGATGCTCCTGAGATGTTTCTGCTACAAATGGTCATCCCACATCCCTCAGCCTGCTGCCTCAGTACTGGGGATGTGGGATTCACTTCTGCCAGGTCACGTCCACTGGGGTGATGCTACCACTCGTGGACCGCAGGGAAATGAATATTTGTGCCCTCTGCATGCTGTGCCAATGGTGTGGGCCAGGCAGGTATGGGCTGAATGCTGTCTCTCCTCCTCTGCACTGTATGTGCCAGCAGCCACAGCCGAAAGCAGAGAAACCTCAGCTTGCAGCACAGCAGCAGTGTCTGTTTGCTCCGAGGTGCACCTCACGTACCCCATTGCGTGGGACATGCTGAGCAGCACGGCCAGTTGCTGAGGTCAGTTATGAATGACAGATGCCAATGTACACTTAGGGCACAGCAAAGATAGAAGCTAGCATGGCTTTAGTCAGGAAAGTTGTCCCTTGAGGGGTGTAGCCATTGTGGTGGGGGTCAGGGCACTGTGACAATGCTGCATCTACAGATGCACCTCAGTGGGCTTCATGTCATCTGAGCTTAGGGATCAGTGCAGAGAAATAGGAGCACGGGGATCACCTCTTGAAGCAGACATCTCCCAAAGAAGGCCCGTTTGTCTGTGCTGGCTGTTGGCTGTTCAGCTCTGGGCATCTTTGTGACCACAGGAAGGATATTGGTTACAGACAGTGCCCAAGGCTGAAGGTGCTTTTCCAGCCAAGTGGTGGAGACTCAATGCTTTGCAGAGGTGTTACGGGTGAATCATATCATCCTGCACTGTTCTCTGCTCACTGTTCTCTCTGTTCTCATGCTGTGATGCATGCAGCAATGTACATTCATGCTGTACCCTCCAAAAGAAGGTGTCTGCATCCAAACTGTTGGTTGAAAGTGATCTCAGATGCATGATGACTCTGAGTAAGGGAGAAGGCTCTTTGGCCTGAGCAAAAAGCACATAGGGACCACACTGCCCATTTAATGGTAGAGATAGCTGCAAGCCCAGAGCCAGGAACTTTTCCAGTTTATGTGCAACTTTTATTGGTAATCACAGAATCATCAAAGTTGGAAAAGACCACTAAGGTCATCTTGTACAACCGTCAGCCTATCCCTACCATGCCCACTGAACTATGTCCCTCAGTGTCACCTCCACCCTTTTCCTGAACACCTCCAGGGATGGTGACTCCACCACTTTCCTGGAAATCAGAGAATGATAGAATGGTTTGGGTTGGAAGGGATCTTTAAGATCATCCAGGTTGCTCACGGCCCCATCCAGCCTGGTCTTGAACACCTCATAGAGTCAGAGAATCACTGTTGTTGTAGGGCCGATAGCAGAATTCATGGGTCCAAAATCTGGAAGCTGTGAAGGAAAGAGTCTACGCTAGGCTGCTTTGGTCTCTGATGAAAATCTCTCTGTTGCATGGAGACCTGCATGGAGATCATGGAGACTCTTCGCTTTGAGTTCCTACAGCAAGATATATGCTCAGAGCAGCATCCAAATCACAGAATCATAGAATCATATAATGGCCTGAGTTGAAAAGGACCACAAGGCTCATCCAGTTTCAACCCCTCTGCTATGTGTAGGGTCACCAACCAGCAGACCAGGCTGCCCAGAGCCACATCCAGCCTGGCCTTGAATGCCTGCAGGGATGGGGCAGCCACAGCCTCCTTGGGCAACCTGTTCCAGTGCCTCACCACCCTCTGCATGGAAGAACTTCCTCCTAATATCTAACCTAAACTTCCCCTGTCTCAGTTTAAAACCATTCCCCCTTGTCCTATGATTATCCACCCTCGTAAAAAGCCATAAAACTGAAGGCATTGATGTGAGACATGACAGTGAATTAGTGTTGTAGATTCAAGTCCAGCAGCTAAATGGCTTTAGGGAGAGCAGCACACACTACAGACTCCTGGCAGTAAAAAGGGTACGTGAGTTACTATGACTTGCTCAGGGTGTTTGGGGTGTCCATCCTCCCAGACAGACTACACCCAGTCAGTGCTACCAGGTTCCTACCTTGGTTGCACGTAGGCAAGTGCAAACAAACCTTTGGAGCAGGAAAGGGAGGTGGATAAGGGGGAGGTGGCAAGGCTTGGCAAGTCTCTGAATGTCTGGCCTGCCCAGCTTTCAGACCAAAAACCAGAGTCCTGCCCTGGTTTGGTGGGCATTGTGCAACAACGTGGCCTGGTGGCATCTCCAGGGTTGCTGCAGCACAGTGCACGTATTCTCTGCAGCTCTGGAGTGTGCGACACCACTAATAGCTCTGGAGGAGCTGACGTGCCAGCATTCCTCAGCCAGTGCCAGGAAAGCCGGGCCAAGTACACAAGGAGTTGGCTCCCTTCTGTAATCACATTAAAGGCATTCTCAGGTCTTTCCAGTTTTTGCTGCAGTGATGCATTATCTGTCTCATTGTTCACAGGAGGCTATGCAGACAGCTTGGGCCATGGGAGGAGGCTCTTACTAGGGTGACTTGGCAAGAGCAAGCCTGTGCTCTTGGGGGGGTTTGGTCAGCCACTGTACCATCACAGAGCACCAGCCTCTTTCCCTTCCTCACTACTGCATGCATCTAAGCAGTTGGGCAATAGCAAGACTAAGCCCATCATAGAGTGGAAAAGACCTCTAAGATGCACAAGTTCAACCCCAACCCACCCCACCATGCCCTCTGACCATGTCCCTCAGTGCCACATCTCCACAGTTTTGGAACACCTCCAGGGATGGTGACTCCACCACATCTTTGGGCAGCCTGTGCCACTGCATCACCACTCTTTCAGAGCAGAAATATTTCCCAATACCCAACCTGAGCATCTGCTGGTGCAAGTTAAGGCCATTACTTCTCATCCTATCAACTGAGGCTCACCCTACATTAGACTGTCAGAAATGCACTTTTTATTGCTTACAGTGCTGAGTTGGCTTCTCTTCTTTTCCCATTTTCCCACAGCATGGATTGTACCACACCTCTGATGTTGCCTTCTATGGCTGTGTGCAAATTATACAATGCTGTGCATTTCCAACATCTTATTTTAGTGAATCTTGGAGACTTTATGGTAATTGCCAGGTCTATAAGCCATTTTCTGCCTAAAATGGTCCACAAAGACTATCTGTTTTAATGGAAAGAGAGACATCACACTGAAATTACTATGTTTGCCAGAGTTTTACCCAGATGACTACTTATCGAAATACATATCAATATCTCCTCTTAGCATCCTTGAGAGAAATGTGCTAAGGAAAAAAAAAACCACAACAATAGAATCTGCAAATACATCTCAAAAAGCTCATTTGAGTTTGTCTATGCTAGTGATAAGGGCTTTATACTAAAAGAGGGGAAATTTAGGCTAGATGAAAGAAATTCTTTACTCAGGGGGAGGTGAGGCACTGGCACTGCTGATCAGAGAGGTTGTGGATGCCTTATGCTGTGGACCTTGAAGATCATTGAGTTCCAACTCCCTGTCATAGGCAGGATTGTCAGCCAACAGATCAGGCTGCCCAGGGTCTCATTCAACCTGATCTTGAATGCTTAACCCCCAGGTAGATGATCCCTCATGATAGATGGGTACGAAACAAGAACTCTCAATATACACTCAGTAAGTACTTTGAAGGCCACAGAATCTGTCCTACCTAAATAATCACTCCATAATTACTGATTATCAGAAAAAAAGGAGATATCAGCTAGTTCAGAAACTTCATGTTTCTAAGTTTAGGCCACAAGTTTTAGTACAAGGGATAGAAATAATTATAGTGCATTCTATAGCTCTTTCTACATCATGGAGAGAATACTGAACCAAGTAACCAGAAGCCAGATCTAGCTATAGATACCCCTGCTCACTGCAGTGGAGTTGGACTAGATGACCTTTAACGATCCCTTCCAACTCAAATGATTCTATGATTCTGTGGCACAAAACCCATCACTGTGTGCTTATCAACCCTGTAGCAGCTTCAGTTCAAAATGTCCACATGGATGCCAAGGTAGAGCCAACTCTGAGATACCTATCAGCAGAGCAACCCACGACATAGCCCACCCTTGCCCCAGTTGTTTGTGACCTGTGGCTTCCACAAGACTTGCCCTCATGGCTTCTCCCACCCACAGTGCAGCTCCCAGGTAATAGTCCTCCACTGAGGCACTGCTGTGCTCCCAACTCCAAACAATGAGATGGATGGATGAAGCAGAGGGCTTTGCAGCAGCTGAGATGATAGAGAGAGCCACCAGGCCTGTTTTTATTGAACAACATCCTAAATCAGGGGTTAAGTAATGCCTGAGCGTGTGTACCCTTCTTTATTGGACTAAAACTCAATGCTGTTTATTTGGCAGTAACAATTTGTGACAGTCAGAGAGCTGTCTGGCTCACAGCCCTTTGAGCCTCTTCTGTCCCTTTTCTGGGCCAAAAAAAAAAGGCAAAAAAACCCAAAACCTCTCTCTCTTTCTTCCTTTTTTCTTTTTTTTCTGTAGTTTGTCAGATGTCTTACAGAAGTCTGCCCAGATGAGCAGGTCCAGGAGAACAGCTGGTTGTGATGGACCCTTTGCTACCCCAGGCACCACTACAGCAACGCCAAGAAGCGCTGCCAAGAGTGCAGAAATCAGGCTACCTTCAGTACTAATTTCCTTCCCTCCTTTCCAACTCATTTTGATCTGAGCTTAATATCCCAGACGTACCTGCTGTCCCTTGAAATGTCCAATCTCCTGGACCTGATTTTGGCTCTTGGTTTCCCTATTCCTCTGCAACAATGAATTCTTTAATCTGACGCATCTCTTCTCAATGAATTATTAAGCCTCCCATTTGAATTTGATCAGGAATTCCCTTTGATCTTTTGCTTTGAGACACAGTTGTCTCTGGGCATCTTTTTCTCATCAAAGTGCCTTTTCTCAGCCCTAGCCACAAATTGCGTGATGCTTTTACTCCATGAGTTAGTGCTCAGTCAACCCATAGGTGACCCAAGTGACTGATTTCAGGTGACAGTTTCAGACTAACCATAAACAGAGAAAAAATTGAGTTCCATGAAAGGCACAAGAAATGGGACAAGGGAGATTATCAAAGGAAACAATATAACTTATTGCTTGATCCCCAGTGGGGCAACATTCTCCCTTACTGTCTACATGACTAGGCTGAAGAAGCACTTTTGCAAAAAGCAATATGAACAAATGGAAAATGCTGTAACAAGGCTAAGCAACAACACCTGGTGGGATACAACATGAAAAGGAAGACATATTCTGAGTTATCTGTTGGGGTTTTTTTTCCCCAAGGACATTCCAAAGTCATCTTAGATATCAAAATTCAAGCTCTGCACTCCCTTTGTAGCCAAAGAGGAAAAATAGATGTTTTCAGCCATGATTGGCTCTATTTTAAATGCCTACTTTTATGTGGACTTAAGTAGTGCCTGATGTATGTCAATAGCATTCACTAGATCTCCATTATTTGTAACGATACAGAAAGATTCCTGCCCTGTGGCTATCTAAAGGAATTCTATGCTGAATGTTTCTCATATTCTTTTCATCGTCTGTCTTTTTCCTACACAGAAATGTCAATAACAATATTAGCATTGGCACATCCTTTCACATTTAGCATCAAGACTGAGCACTTGGAGACGGTAACTTTAGAAATTGATTCCCAAGAGAAAGCTCAGTCCAAATGGTGCCAAATGGTGATGACACTCCTAGGAGCTGTAAGGCCAGAGCATAGTGAACCGTTGGTTTGGGTATAGGTAAAAGGCTTTTTAACACACAAAACTTGTTGCAAAGACTCCCGGGTCCTCTTTTCTCTTGTGGGGCTGATGTGTGGCTGTTAGGAAAAAGGCAAAGACTGCTGGAGAGCAATTAGTTCTGCAACCAAAGAAACAGGCACCATGAGGAATATTGCTGTTTTTGGTTTTTGTAATCCTTCAGGCTTTTCTTATAAAAAATAAATATGACTATATAATTGTATTGGACTAATCTATTTACACTGAATAGTTTGTATCTAATCTATGCTTACTTTTTTATCTATGAGAAGTGAGAGTGAAAAGATTGTTTTTAAGTTTTTTCAGAACAAAAAAAATATAGGGAATCTTTCCTTTCTATCAAAAAAAGGCATCTTGATAAACATTCCCTTTTCACTAAGAAGCTGTTTTCCATTGGGGATAAAAAGTGCTGAGGGAAAAATTCTAATTGCTGCTACAACGCATCTTGGCACCTCAGCAGAGGGCCTGCAGTTGTAATTAATGGTTAGGACAGAAATGTGCTGCACAATTCTCTGGTGTGAAATGCTCATAAATCATTATTCCAACACCTGTAGGATCCTAGTCTTTTCTTCACTTAATTCTGTGCTGCACTGGGGCTTGGCAGTCTGTCGAGATCTACAAACCCTTTCCTCATTGTGACCAAAGATAGGCTTTTGATCAACAACGCATCAGTGCTGAGTGGCAGAAAAAATTAATTAGTGAAGATGAAGATTGCTTTCCCCTCTCCTTTTCCACCTGGCAGATCTTCAAAAATGGAGACAAAGTGGTGCTGCTGTGGCACAATGTGAGGAAAAATGCTAGAGGAGGACCATCACTGCTGTAACACTGCTGCTGGACTTGGCCATCCCCAAGCATCAAAGCCACTGGGACTGACAGTTGGCCAACTGGTCACATTTTGTAGCTCAGAGAAGAAAGAAGGTTGAAGTAAGTTTAGTAAGGTTCAATGCATGAATGTTTTTAGATGTGTTAGGTGGTGAAGGGACTTATTAAAAAGGTAAACAACACCAGGGCAAAAGGAGCTGAATCACAGAGTCACAGAATCACTACGATCGGAAAAGACCACCAAATCCAACCATTGATCCATGCCCACCATGTCCATTCAGTGCCACATCTCCATGGCTCTGGAACACCTCCAGTGACCCCACCACCTCCCTGGGCAGCCTATGCCAATGCATCACCACTCTTTTGAAAGAGAAATTTCTCCTAATTTCTCCAACCTGAACTACACTGGATGGAAAAAGCTGAATCATAAAGAAACCAACATGAGAAGCAATATGTAATCATCCCAGGATCATCTCAAACCTGTTCCCCATTGCAGCCAGGCCCCCACTGCATATCTCCTGATACTTGAACACTTGTTGAAACACAACAAAGATTTCCAGCACCCCTCCACAAAAATTAAGTAAGTCTCTTCTGGTCTAAAAAGTTAATGGGAGGATATAATTTACTGAGCAGAGAATTACAGAAGTGCTTGGGCTTAAGCTCACTGTCAGTACAGCTCAATTTGAGTTGAATTATTCTGTGTGGCTGCTCTTGTTTTGTATGGTAGCAATAATAATCATGGGGATCTGATGTACGCCAGGCTCTCTAGGTCTCCCCAGACCACCTCTCGTAAAAATCCACCATCCTGGTTGTGTGGCAGCAGCCCCATCCCTTTGTTGGGTGAATTCCAAAGCAAAGTATGGAGAGCCCCATGGCAGGGAGGCTGTGTGTGTCTGCATGTGAGAAGATTAGAGGGAATCCCTTCTGGGTTCAGTCTCTTCCAAGATCTCCCCAGTTCCTCTCTGAACTTGGAACATCGTGATGTTTGCACATTCTACACCACTGAAGCATCTGCTCCGTATGCAGCTGTGATAAGAAAAAACCTACGGCCTCTTCTGGTGCATAAAGAAGAAAGAGTCTAGTCCCAAAATCAGAGAAAACGGGGTACAGGAAAAACTTCAGGTTTATCATAGAACCATTAAGCTTGGAAAAGACCTCTAAGATCAGCAACTCCAGCTGTCAACCCACTCCCACTATGCCCACTGACCACATCCCTCAGTGCCACATCTCCACATGGTTCTGGAACACCTCCACTGGTGACTGCTGTGTCCTACCCTTAGCTATCCCAGGCATATCACCTGCTTTGGAGCAGTCACACTCTTTCTTATGTTTCTTCATCTCCATGACTCTTCTCTGGAACTTACGCCTTTTGTGGAATCATGGAACCATGGAATGTCTTGGGTTGGAAGGGACCTCAAAGATCACTTAGTTCCAACTTCCTGCCCTGGACATGGGTGCCAAACATTTAATCAGGCATCAGATGGCTAACCTGGCCTTGAACAGCTCAAAGGATGGGGCATACACAACCTCTCCGGGCAGCCTGTATCACTGCTTCATCACCCTCTCATCAAAGAAATTCCCCCTAAAAGAGATCCTCATCTCCCCTCTTTTATTCTAAAACCATTCCCCCCTTTTGCTATCACTGTCAGACCATGTGAAAAGTCACTCTGTCCTGTTTATAAGGAGTCCTCCCCTCTCTCAATCTCCAGCATGAAGATATTTCTGTTCATTACAATTGTTTATCTTCATGTCAGTAACATATAGTCAAAACATGTTCAGGTATTAATAACCTAAATTTTTAGGGGCACTGTCTGCATCTCTTTTATTATTTTCCTCTGCTTGTTTTTACATTTGTCTTCATAATGGTTACTGTGCTTTTCTGAGAAAAAAATAATTAAAAAATCAGACAAGAGTACATTGCCAGCAGCCTTTTAAAATAACATTTAGAAAAGATTTGGCTGACTAAATGCAGATGTCTCTACTTCAGAACTGGGGAAGATGTGCCCAGAATAGCCGCTATCTGAGTGAATGCTTTCTGGGGAACACCTTGGGAAAGATCTACCCATTCCTTGGCTCAGCTGTGCCTCATGTCCTTCTCAAACCATTCTCTGGCATGGGTTAGTGGTAAGATAAGCAGTGTACCAACAGGCTGTTGAGATGGGGCCCCCTATTGTGAAGGTGAGAAGAGTTTAATACCGAGGAAACGTCCCAGTTGGTGGCAGGGCACTGGCAGTGTTTTGTTTCCCAGTGCCATCACTGCATCGCATGGAGTACCAGGCATGATTTATCTCCTCCTGAAGTAGACACATAAACAGGGCACATGAATCATACCTTAAAAGTGCCTGTTTTTCCTCAGAGGCTGTAAAGGGAGCCTGGGATATGAGCTCAGAGGGAGTGGTTTCCACCCTCGTCACCAAAAGAGAGGTGGTGAACTGCTCTCCTTTCCCTCCATGTCCTCTGTGTGGTTCTGCTTCAGAAGAGCTGTTTAAAACATTAATCCCTTCCCTCTTTTCTTTTTTTCCTTTTAATTTTTATTAAGCACTTATGTTGAAGTATATAAACTCAACAGCCATGGCTTGCTCAGCGACAGATGTTCCAGATAAGCCACAGTCTCCTTAGCAAATATTTCAACAGTGTTTTCCTTCCAATTTTCTTTCTTCCAGAGCCAAAGCTCTGCAGCAGGGAATAGCAGATCACCTGGCTGGATCTGTGATTCCTTTCTGCTGCTGCTCACCCAACACAAAATCCACTGTGCTAATCACCAGGCGAGTGATGATCACCCTGCACCTGTCCCAAAAAATAACGACGTGCTGCTCTTTCCATTGCAGCCAAGCCTCCGTGCTACAGTGTCATCTCCTTGTGATCTTTTCAACACATACAAAGGCTGATTACCATTATTTATGAGAAGAAAAATAAAACCCTAAAAATATCTCGCTGTATTACACCACACCAGTTCTCTACAGCTGAAAGCTGAAAGCTTTTCCAGAAGTTCACTCTGGATCCTGAAACAAATGAGCCATCAGTGTAACAACAAGTCTGTAAAACAGCTAATGAGTTTGCGTCTGTTTGAAAACAGATTCTTTGTGGGGTGAGGTTGGAGGAGTAATTATGACAAACAGTGCCTGCTGACATCCAGATTTGGAGGCTAAACTTGTGTGACAGCGACAAGAGTGGGGAAAGAATGTGGCTGGAATTGGGAGGATGTTGGAGAGCTATGAGCAAGAGGCTGGGGTTGAAGCAGGACTCTGGGGCTGTGATTGCAGGCAAATGGAAAACAAAACCATGAAGGGAAAACTGCAAGAAGGAAGGTTCAGCCTGCATTTGCACCCAGCAGCTGAACGGGCATCAGTGGTGATGAGGGAAGGAAAGGTTTAGCGGTTGGAAGCAAAGTGGGTAAGTTTTTCTGGCTCAATCTCTGGCATTAGAGAATATTGACTGTAATTAATGGACACTTCTTTAAAAATGGTGCCTTGAGCCTTGGGTTCAGTACTGCCCTGGAAAAGCCATTGCTCTTTTTTTTGTTGTTTCGAAACAGGATGCACGCAACTTGTCATCACCAGCCTAACAGTTTATTCTCTACAACATTGGCTTTACTGGCTGAATGTCCTGCATTCAACTTTTAGAGCTTCCTTCCCCAGAAGTCACTAGGTGACCCACTCAGCCTCTGTCTGGAGTGACCTTTTTTTGTTAAGAACCCTACTTTGCAGAGGCTGTATGCAATCTGCTCTGATTTCAGCCTTCACCTTCCTTCTGTATTTTTTGGCAATGACTTTGGGCCTGCCTAGGTCAGCACTGGCTCCATGGTCCTGCTGAACTGTCGTGGTAGTTGCTCAGCTTGAGTTCATTACATTTATCTCTAGACACATGTGTGGAGCCAGGAGTTGGAATCAATGATCCTTATCAGCCCCTTCCAACTCTGGATATTCTACAATTCTACTCAGACAACCCAAGGAAGAGGTGTCCCTCAATCCTTTGGTCATACACAGGGGCCCACAACAAGCTGACCTCTAATTTAGCCACCTCAGACACCTGGAATTGGACTGTCTGCCACACAATGGGGAATAACAGATATCCACTGCATTTCCAGGGCTGATTGCAGAATTTCCAAAATCTCAGCCAGTCCTGGACTCAAGGAAAAGTACAACACCAACCATAAACATGTTCTCTTTGTTGCTTCTCGTGCTAAAGAGTGCTGCATTTCTTTGAGTCCTTCACACAATTTTTACAAAGCTGACTGCACTGTAACACTCAAATTCTCCCATGGTCGGCAGCCCCAGTGAATAAACCAAGAGGCAAAAAATGGCCCCAGAATTGAAGCTGGTGTAAATTGAGCTACCCTGCTGACGTCAACTGGGATAGGATCTCTTACTGAAAGACTCATTCAGAATACCAGTGCTCTTGCTATCACAATACATGATTTGTCTCCACTAATATCTAAACAGACATGGCTATTAGCACGTGCAAGTATCAAGTTATTCTTTCCCCACTTAGAAATACTCAGAGGAGCACTGGGCACTTTGGTGCACACCCAGACCTGTGACTTCTTGCTGATACATGTAAACATGTCTGCCATATATTTAACAAAGGATTCAGATGACCCTCCATCTAAAAATGCAGATTGGATGCCTCTTGAAATACAGACATCCCAGCTCAACTGTGATAGACGAGTGCTGTGATGTAACGACGGAGTGAAATTCTGTCTCAAGTTCTACAGAAAAACCTTCTGGCTTTTTAATCTGGGAATAGCTCATACTAACAGATCATTAATGAATAGTGGATATAATGAATGCTGGTTTTCAGCAGCCTGGCATCTCAGAGACTCTGGATGCTCTGCTGGCCAATAGGATTGAATGAAGAGGAGAATATGTGCAGGTACACACACATATTGACATGTTATCAAATCTTATTTCTTTGGAGGAATAAATTTTTTGGACAACTGAGACACATCTCTGTTCAGGCCTCTATTCAGGAATCAGTGAATAGAAAATTAACCTGGATGGGGAACAAGTAGGGATCCTGAGCAGCATATAATTTAAAATGGTGGTTCTTCCAGCTCTTCTGAAACATTTGTGTGCTGGCCACTTTGCAAGAACTGGGTTAAAAAAACCCTATCTGGACTCCACAGAACACTCCCTCTGATCTCCCTGTGAGAACCATAGAATAATGATGTCCCACATTTACTGCCATGAGATGCTC
This sequence comes from Centrocercus urophasianus, assembly GCF_019232065.1. Lineage (NCBI taxonomy): Eukaryota > Metazoa > Chordata > Aves > Galliformes > Phasianidae > Centrocercus > Centrocercus urophasianus. The sequence goes on from NW_024884711.1 coordinate 44,502,232, forward strand.
AGTACTGCAGTTATGGTCTCCCAACTCCCAAAACAGTTCTTCCCTGTAGGTAACTAGATGATCCTTGAGGTTCCTTCCAGCCCAAGCCATTCTAATGAGTCCCCATAGGCAGGTAACAAGAAGGAAAATGGGTCTCAGAAGGAGAGAATGGGAAATGTGGCCTCTGCTGTCTGGAAAACTGGTGACTCAAAAACAAAGACAAGCAACGGGAAACCTCTTCTATCAGTGTGCTTGACAGCCTTAGACAAAAGCCACATGTCTTCAGTCATAAACTAGGCCACACTTCGTAAAGCAGATGGTGAAGGAATGAAATCAAAACAGGAGGGCTTTCCCTCCCCATGCAGAAGAGGATGCATTTCAGGTTTCCAGAGAAACGGGAGGCAGCTGGTGTTTGCTCAGGACCTCATTGTATTTGAACAGTACCTGCGTGGAGAGCATTCCTCTTTATCACCAGAAGAAGGTCATGGCCATGAGATCATTGCTTCCAATGGACTCAGGATGAGTGATCGGAATGCACCACGCTAACAAGCAGGTCTGTGTATGGAGAGCACTGCTTTCAGCTGAGGCATTTTGTAAGACTTTCTGAACAGCCTGAAATAGCAGAAGGCTGATGTTATATGGATTTGGGGGAAGCGGGTGAAATCTGGGACCATGCTGTGCACTGGATAACACAGGGGAAGAAATGGTGATCCAGGGCCCTGGAGAACCAGGGAAACATGTACTGGTGAGGGACACAGTTCTAAGCATTTTGGTACATTTAGCTTGCATATGATTTTAATGACTTCAAGATGCAGGGTTTGTTTCCTGTTAAAGATACCATTGTCACAATTCAGACTCATCTCATCTAACTTTACCTATCACAGCATCCAAGTAAGGAACAGCATTCTGTGGCAGCCTCATCTACCACCAATGGCAAGGAATTGGTTCTGGAGGATAATTCAGCTCATCCAAAGCATGCATCCTGCAAGATGAGCCTACACTGACTGATGGGAAAGTCTCAGATGATTGGATCTTGACTTAGGCCCCCTGGATTCCTCTCCATGTTGTGAGGGAGAATGTCCTCACGTTCAGAAATATCCTTCAGGCTGTTAGCTCAGATGGAAAAGTATTTCTTTGCAAAGCACCACTGGCATTTTTTGGTATATCTCAATGACGTCCAGTGTAAGAGGTTGGTCAGATGGAGGACAAACCACTTGAGGACATAATGATGCAGTTTCTTGTCAGAAAAGACAGCAATTTAGTGGTCAAAAGTGACATCTAGTCATAAACAGCCCTTGACAAAATGCACTTGTGAGCATGTCTCCCACTAATGGGTGTCCTTGCAAACCACCAACTTGTTCAGCCCTTTTGCAGTGAAGAAAGTGATCTGAGGACTGAAATGCCTATGTGTGCTTCTATATATATATATGCAATAATATACGCCAGCAGAACCCAGAACCCATGTAATTTTCATTCCAGAAATTCTCAGCTGAAAATAAACTGCTGATCTCTTGCTTGTATCCACCTTCCTCACTCCAGAATGGACAGCAGTTACCTACAGATTCTTATATCTGTGTTCCTGACTAGTGTGGTGGCAAAATGTCTCCAACTATTGCAAGCAATGGGGCAACTGAAATAGCACTATTTGTATCACAGAATTGTAGAGTCTTGGAATGGCTTGTGTTTGAAGGGCTCTCAAAGGTCATCTAGTTCCACCCTCCCTGCTGTGGGCAGGGTTGCTCACCACTAGATCAGGCACCAGATTACATTGCTCAGGGTCACATCCAGCCTGGCCTTGAACACCTTCAGGCCAGGTTGGAAAATCCCAATATTGGGGATTTTTTCCCCAAGGGCAGGTATGAACTTTCCTCTCTAATATCAACAATTTCCAGAAAAATGCAGACATAAGCATGCCCAGCCAGACCTTCTGGAGATGCAGCACAAGCCATCACTACTGGAGTGAGGGGAACCAACATGGAGACCGTGAGCTCATGTCTCATCTGGATTAGGGAGGAATCCTCAAAGAGACACCAAATGGCATCCATCTATTTTCTCTTTTGCTGTTCCTCTGATAGAAATAACACAAAGCAGCAAAGCACAGGCTCTTCTGGACCCCAGATAGACTTGCCTGCTCACTGTGCACTGACGTGCCAAGCCAAGATGCACACTGCTTTTCCATACCACTTTCCAGTGGCGTCTCAAAGAGAGGATGGCAAGTGCCATAGCTACAAGCTGTTTAAATAGATGCTGCCCATTTCCTTCTCTCCCACACATTATCTCCTGGTGAGCACAAAAGGTTAGGGAACTTGGCACAATTGAAGTGGACCTGGCTGGAGTTTAGAGTTTGTAACAAAACCTGAAGATGAGAAAGCTGCCTGGGTGGGATTTTGTTCCAAAAGACTGAGTACAGTTTCCTAGTGCCAGGACAGGACAGCAAGTGTCTCGCCTGATTCTGGGAAGATATCCTGCTGAGCTGGAGATGTTTCAGAGCAAAGCAGATTCCTGTGCTTTAAAGGACAAACATTTTACTTGAGCGGTGCAGCTCCAGAGCCTCCCTTGCCTTTGGCATATATGAGTCTTAGCAAAGGGGTGTAAGGTCTACCAGCACCCAGAGGCCCAGAAGCAAAAATCAAGGCTAAGATAACCACAATTCTAATTTTCAGACTCAGGATTTTCAGCACAGCCACACATTGGTCACAGAGACAGCCATTCTCACCCCAATTCGGGACAGAAGTGGGGACAGCACCTGCAGGCAGTGTGAGAAACTGTTCAGCCTCAATGAAGCTGGGGATAGGAAAAGGGTGGCAAGGAAAAGCTCAGCAGGAAAGGAGAGGGGAGAATAAATGATGAGGAGTACTGGAAGAAAATCATAAAGCTGTGAGAGAAAGGAACTAGAAGAAGAAAAATCAGGGGATAAAATGTGTAGTCTTGCAGCTGAGAACAGCTGGAAGCCAGTATCTCTCCTCTGACACAGACCCATGGATGGTGTGACTATGGGCCTCTTCTCCCTGGGGTCTGCTTTTCCACCCTTCAGTCTGCATTACCTGTTCAGTCTGCAAACTGCCTGCAGCAAAAAGAGCATGTAAAATTCACCAGCACGGGGAGCTCAACTTCCTTTGGAAACACAAATCCGGAGCAGGGAAATAAGTAAATAAGCAGAGGGAGCATCCAAATAAAGAAGGGGTGCGGCAGAGAAAGTTTTGACTTGGGTTTTGACACTATGCCCTGAATATTCAGTATCTCAGCATCCTGAGAGGGAAATGGATTTGTCACAGCTGCATGCTGGCTGCTCTCTTCTGGTTTCATTTAGCCATGTGAGCACACGCGCGTGTGCGAGAGGTGGAGCTGCGGACCAACCTTAACCCTGCACTTTTCTCAATTGGAAACAAATGGAAACTCTCTGTTTTCCATTCACTGGTTTTATAACAGCTTGAAATTAGACTGATTGGGTGTTTCCTTGCCAGTTCTGTCTATCTTGGGCTAATTACACAGGCGATGCTAATTGCATCAGCCAACCTATAGAACCACAGCATTCCTCTTCTGCATAGGGGGAATTGTATGGGGGAACTCACATTACTGGTTGCTCTGTCTCTGACTTCTACTCTCTGTACAATCCCTCTCTGAGTGATTATGCTCTTGAAATGATAATGAACGGATTGCAAAGAAAAAGGGACCTGGCAGGGTAAAACACTGTTCCACACTCTGGAGAAGAGCCATAGGCCTGGAGCATGGCTAACAATATGCAGAACAAAAAGCTGGAGAGAGAGAAACCTGTAATCCAGTCCATCAGAGGGAAAGTGAGAAACAGAAGGTCTCGCAATTCTTCTCAGTGGTGAAACAAACTGTAAGGCTTGAACTTCATAGATAATGTTTCTTGTAACACAACGGGCCATGACAGATACACCTAACCCCCGCAGAGCGCTGCTGGAGGTAGAATTGTGGAATTGTAGATTCATTAAAGTTGGAAAAGATCTCTGAGATCACCAAGTCCAACCCCAACCCATCCCCACCATGCCCACTGACCACGTCCCTCGGTGCCACATCTCCACATTCCTTGAACACCTCCAAGGACAGTGAATCCACCATGTCCCTGGCAGCCTGTGCCACTGCATCACCACTCTTTCTGAGAAGTGTTTCCTAATATCTGGCCTGAACCTTCCCTGGCACAACAAGAGGCCATCACTTCTCATCCTATCGCCATTATATAAAATAGTATGAGGCTGAATAGACTTGTTCTTATCCTATCTGACCTTTTAAAATTCCTGTATTGCAGCTAGGAAATAGAGAACTTTGTATGGAAAGTCTTCAGAATTGTCTTTTTCTATACCTGGATTCGATAGCTGCATTTGCATTGGCAAAATGAACCAGGGCCCTTTCTCTGCACCCATCCATCCTGCCCTGCTGCAGGATCTCCACTATCCCAGGGCTGTGATTGTCCACACCATCATATGATGGGGAGTCTTCCCAGCTAACTTGCTGCAACTAGCTGCAACTAGCTGCAAACAGGTCTCATGTCTGAGTCATTCCTGCTGCGGAATATGGAGGGGCTCACCAGGTCTTCCTCAGTTCATGGTCCCCTAGATCACTCTAACAGCTACGTGTGGGCCTGGAGGAGAATCAAGGGCTTGCTTGCTAGTCACTAAACGTGTTCTGGATTATTTCTGAACAGGATCCAGTTGAAGTCTATGCATCGCTGTTTTTCTCTCCCTTTGGAGAAGGGACCATGCCCTTAACACAAAGGGATGAGGGAATTTCTCTGCCTTGCCCCGGCAGCTCCCCGATGCAGTCAGCTAACAGTGGGATGCTTTGAGACGTTTGCTGCCATCTATAGCCAATAATAAATAATGCAAAAGCAGGTAGCAAGCTGGGCTCTGACCTCAACCTGAGCTTTCCTCTGTGCTGTGTCTCTGCAGGGGGACTTCTCTCTCATGGGGACCAAGTGAATAGGACCAGAGGGGCCCTGGGAATAGGTACAGGATTCATGGGAGACCAAAGTCATTTGACTCATGGTCCACCACTAACATCTAAATGCAGAGATGAGAGAGACAGGAACTCTCTGTGACAGTCTGGGAGCTGGGAATGATGCTGCACAGCTGCCCCACAGCCAGAGGAGCAACACATGGACACATCCACACAAACACATGGACAAATCTATACACATCTTTCCCAGCGCAGAAGGCTTTTGGCTGATGCTTTGATGCCATTTCTCTATTTCTTTCCTTTTCCACGTGGGTGCCTCCAAGGCAGATACCTGGAGATGAGCCAGTTCTGATTTTCAGACTCCCTTTGCCTCAGCATCCTCAAAACCTCAGAGAGCTATTTCAGATATCTGGAGTTTGAGCCACTGCGAGGACGTGCTGCAAAAAGTGGAGAAACATTAATCCATTCCACCTAACGCAAAACCCAGAGAGGGGCAAAGTCTGGGATGTATCATCAGTCTAATACAAAGGGCCTTTTGGAGAGCATGCACCATGAGGGAGCCCTTTGCCCTCCTGGAGGTTGGTGTAAAGGAGCCCAAGGGTGACACATGGCATCAGCACAAGAGAGTTAGTTGCTCACCAGATTGAGGTCTCCACCAGACACTTTTACAGCAGACTTCCTTTGATCTACTTAGCACATTTCCTTTGTGCTGAATCCAGATTAAGCATCTGCATTGATAAGGGGAACCATATACCAACCAAACAGCCCCAGCAGCAAATCTCCAAACTATCAGCATAGAGATAGCCACCGTCTCCAAGTCTCTTTCTATTTTCATGGCTGCCTTTTCCTGCTGCTGTGATAGCTGCTGTTATTACACAGCACAGACACTTCAAGATATGCTCACGGGTGATTTCCCATGATTGTGCCTTGTGCAGTTATCACTGTGCATGATTCATGTGTCTGTGTATCTGTAAGTGGGTGTGAGCAGTGTGTTTGAGCACATGAAGTTGGTTTGATTGTAGGGTTGCCAGAAATGCACCTGAGCTGATTTAGCACCAAATATACAGTGTATGCAGCACAAGTGGAACCACTGCAGGCTTTCTGGCTTCTTCCTAAGCTACCATCACACTGCACAACAGGGCTCAGCAGAGGTTCTGCTTTTGCAGTGGCTGACAATCACAGAATGGCCTGGGTTGAAAAGGACCACAATGTTCATCCAGTTCCAACCCCCTGCTGTGTGCAGGGTCGCCAACCAGCAGACCAGGCTGCCCAGAGCCACATCCAGCCTGGCCTTGAATGCCTGCAGGGATGGGGCATCCACAGCCTCCTTGGGCAACCTGTTCCAGTGCCTCACCACACTCTCTATGAAAAACTTCCTCCTATTATCCAACCTAAACCTCCCCTGTCTCAGTTTAAAACCATTCCCCCTTATCCTATCTCTGTGCCAGAAGACACTTCCCCCTGTCTTCTGCCCCTGTTCAGTCCATCAGAGTCCAGACAATGTATGTGATTTCCCAAGGGCACAGTTTTCTCCTTCTTAGCATCTTTAACAGCACTGTACAATTGCCACCATCATTCAACATATCATGTTGAGGAGAAGAAGTTTATTCTCAGAAAGAGTGATAATGCACTGGAACAGAAGGCCTCTGGAGATGCTCGAGAACCATGGAGATGTACACTGAGGGACATGGTCAGTGGGCACGGTAGGGATGGGTTGGGGTTGGACTTAATGATCTTAGAGGTCTTTTCCAACCCTAATGACTCTGTCTGTGCCTGAGTGTCTGAACATGAGTTTGTCTGCCTGCATCCATACATCTCTCAGGGCTTTTGCATCCCCCCCATGCCTGACCTGAGTTCCTAGTGCAAGTGCCACTGCACACACAGACGGCTGCGAGAATCTGGGAGCTGCTCACTGAGTGCACGGTGCCTCCCTGCCTCTCTGTCTGCACGGCAGCAGAAAGCATTCCCAGTGTGGATGGCCACTGCTAATGGCCCAGGAATCCTCAATGCAGCTGTTTGTTCTGGCACTGGCGCAGCGAGGTCCTGAAGTCAGTTGAACCGCATCGACTTCCCAGCCAGGGTCAGATTTCAGAGGTATGCGATTGGGGATGCCCCCACTGAATATTTCCAGCACCTGGCCTCCGCCCCCTTCCCCGAGCTTGCCATCACTTCTGTGTGAGAGAAACCCAAGCCTTTTCAACACTGGAGGGAAAGCGTGGCTGCCAGACAAGTGATTTACAGCTCTGTGAAATCCCATCGCTCAGCCAGCACACGAGGCAACAGTGCTGCTATTGTGACAGCCGCTTTGGTGATAGCAGAGGACCCCTGGACCAGCCCCTCTTCCTCCTTTCCCTTTCCTTTTCTTCCTTCCCTTCCCCTCCCCATGCCCAGGTCCCACTGCCTGTGACCCTCTGACATCTGGGGACTCACGCAGCAAAGCGTGCAAACGAGCTTCATGATCCAGCAGCTCTGGCTGGTGCTCTCGGAGCCAAGTCCAAAGTGATATTTCAACCCCCAAATCAGAAAAGCTGACACCAGAATGCAATGGTAGAGTCACCAAGACCTCCACAGCCCCGAGGAAACCTCTATTCAGTCCATCCCATGGGCAAGTCTGCATGCAGAACATAGGTGGTGGGAAGAGAGGGGCACTGAGTCCTCTTCAAAGAATCCCATTGGAAAGGAGCCCTACCCATTAACTACTTGCTGTGTGAATTGCCTGAACAGCTTCAGCCCAGCTCTATGGGGCAGGGTAGTGATGTCTGCTCATGTCTCAGTCCTCAGAAGGATGGAGAGGTGTCCTGGTGGTTTCCTGCTCTCTACTGTGTATTCTAAGGCATTTGTATGTTCCCAGACTGCTAACTCAGCTCAGTCACACTCTTCATAGAATCACAGAATCATTAAGGTTGAAAAAGACCTCCAAGATCATCAAGTCCAATCCCAACCCATCCCCACCATCCCCACTGACCATGTCACTCAATGCCACATCTCCACAATTCCTGAACACCACTAGGGATGGTGGCAGACAAGAATGTAAATGTAAACCAGCACCCGGCGATGATTTTGAACACAGAGATGCCCTGTCTGCTTAGAGAAGACGTGTCTGCCAAAGGGCGCCCGATGGATCTGTGGCAGAGATAGGTATAGAAATTAACTTTCTCCATCTTAACCCACTTGAGGATCAGCATGTGAGTTTGGGTAAAGCTGGAGAACACATTGCTGCAGACCATGTAGATGTATTTTATCCAGAAACTGTAGCAGTCTCTGCAGCTGTAGCACACCCTCTGCTTTCTTCTCTTCCCCTGCCCTCCTTGCCTTCAGAGGGCCCATAGTGCCGATCAATTTGGTTTCATAAATATTTTACCAGCTACTTACATAAGCACTGAAGAGACTTTTGTTCAAGACCAGAATCCTGTCACCAGGCAATGATGTGCCATCAGAGCCATACGCAAAGCCCCTGGGACATCACCAGGAAAGCAAGAGGTGGCATCCCTGTGGTGATGACTCCGTGTCTACTTGTTATGGAAAAGATGGAGGTGAAATGGAGTGGAGAAGTGAGGCTGTCAAGGGGGCCAGGGCATCTCCTCCTAATTTGATTCCTTGATCTTTGAGTTCTTATCACTCCTCTCACAAGATTTATCTCATGAAAAGGTGTGAAGAGCCCACATGGTGGGAGGCTGTCAGTCCACTTGATGCTATGTTTTGCATCTCTCATCACTGCAGAGTATCTCTTCATCCTATCCCCAGAAGAGTGCATCCTCCCATTCGCATTCACCTCTGCATAGGGGGATGATGCCTTAGATATGCCCTGTCCTGCCTGTTTCATGTCTCTTTATGCCTGACAGTTAGAGAATTTGAATGGGCTGCACCTCCCAACTTGGAGTTCCATCACTGCTGACTAAATTTCCTCCTCTAACTCCAGCCCACTGGAGTGGGCCCACTGATCTCCCACTAAGAGCACTTGCATGTTTTCCATCAGCTCACAACCATAAGATGAAGGAAAGCCCTCTCCAAGCCCTTACTCAGCCCTCTCAATGACATAGAAGAGAGTGAAGGCAGCATCTCCACATGACTTGTCTTTGGAGCAGGCTCCCAACACTACCTACACGCACACATTTCCCCAGTAGCAGTTAGCAGATTTGCTTTGTGTGCTGGTAAATAACTCTGGAAGTGCTTCGTGACCAAGTAAGGAATCTCAAGGGTGGCTGGGCAACTATCAGTTTGGGATGGTTGCTGTTGTGGGACAGCATTTACCCCACTTCTTCCTGAGGGTGCCCAAGTCTGAATATTAAAGTGTGTAGCATAGAAATATTATCATTGCAAGATCAACCTGATGACTTTTACAAGAAAATGATATGCTCTTTTCCTGCAAGTCAGGCAGAGATACATGATATCAGGGCTCCCTTTTGTTTCTCTTCCTTATGGGTATTAGCAAACAAATCTTTCTCTTTCCAGTCTTCTGCCTCTTAGGTATTGTACACTATTAGATAAACCCACGGTAAAAGGAACGGAAATTGAATTAAACATTGATCTGCTCTTCCTCTTGGGAGCTCTATGAAAGGCAGTGTTCCCAGCACTTCCTGGGTAGAGCAAGAGGAAGGAGAAATAATAACCCACATAAAAGGAGGAAGAGAGGAGTAGCAGCACTAATTAGAACTGAAAAATACGGTTGCAATGCCTATGTAGTTCTTTGTTATCTAAGCAAAGAGATGGTGCAAATCAGGTCTAGATTCAGAGGATACATGTTTCCACATGGATCACCTGTCCCTAGTGCAGGCTGATCCTGGTCCTTGCTGTGCTCATGCACCTGGCTCTGCAGTGACTTTATGTGCCTACCAGATGTGCCTACACGTATTAAACACTCAGCAGAACACACTACCAACAAAGTAAGCACAACGAAGATTGCAGAGAGCAATGTGGCTAGCCTGCATTCACTGTTTTTGCAGGGCTCCAGTGATGCAGAGCAGCTGTCAACGCGGTCATGCACTTGGGTCTGGGCATACTTGGGAGTTTGCAGCTTTGACTGCACCTTTAATGCACATGTATATAGTCAGGGCACTGAAAGATGTCTTCAAGATACAGGCACGCCGTGCAAGTGCCTGGCAGCTATGGGCTGTGAATAAGAAACCCATTGAACCGAAGCCAAGTGTGGAGAATCTAATTACACAGTTAAACTCGGAGGCCACTGACAGTTACATAACAAAGGAAACCCGGCCTCGCTGGAGGCAAATCGCTTTCGTTCTGCTTGAGAAAGGAAGGTTTTGTTGACAACTCAGGTATGGAATGCTTGAAAGAGTCACCCGGGTAAATAACAACAGCTTACTACTCCATTAGATAGCTCTTCCCAGGCTGCAAGGTTTCCCTGTCCTAGAGGAAGGCCATACTGATTGAGTCATTAAAACTGCAAGTCAATTTGTCCAGTCCTCAATTCATCATCATCACCACGATAACAAAAAAAACCCAAACAAACAAACAAAAAAAACCCAAAACACAAACAACCAAAAAAAGCACTCTTCCAAGAGCACGTTAATAATGCAGTGATTGTTTAGGGCAGAGTTTAGGGCAAAGTGTTTGCTTCCTCCTCTCCTCTTTAGAGAAGCAATTGGGTGCAGAAAGCGTTGTCTCAAGGTTTCTGAATATCCCAATCAGGTTTTATACAATATATCCACTTCTAGGAGATTGCCTTGGAGAATGCAGACAAAAATAAATAGGTCTTGGGTATGGAAGATGGAGGTGGAGGTGATCTTTGGGAAAATCACGGCATTTCTGACGTATTAGAGATCTGCTGGGAAGGACTGTGTCCATATTCTTAATCTGAATGCCCTTAAGTTGTGCCAGGGTAAGTTTAGGTTAGATACCAGGAAAAACTTCTTTACAGAAAGGGTTGTTAAGCACTGAAATAGGCTCCCCAGGGAGGTGGTTGAGTCACCATTCCTGGATGTACTTAAAAACCATTTGGATGTGGTGCTCAGGGACATGATTTAGCAGAGGGTTGTTAGGGTAGTATGGTTAGCTTGTGGTTGGACTCGGTGATCTTTAAGGTCTTTTCCAACCTGAGCAATTCTATGATTCTATGATTCTAGTCTGACACAGAACAAGCCCTGTTGTAATTGCTTTGGCAAGGTGCTTGAGCTGTTTGAGAAACTCGGAGACAGACCTTTTCTCCTTTTACAAGGTAGTCTGCTCCCTTGTCCTACTGTACTTTTAGAACTCCTCCTGACATTCAGTGTGATTTCCTTTGCTCTAATCTAAGGTCACTACCTCCTATCCCTGAGGAACATCAGGAGCTTTTTCTTCTCTGTGAAGAAGTCCTTTATGTGTTGGAAGGCTGTAATCATGTGTCCCCTTGATCTTCTCTAGACCAGACGTCTCCTCAGTCTCATGGATCATGAGTTCTCGGTTGCTCTTAGTTTACCTCAGGACAGAGTTGCACGGGTGAACTTTGCACTTGTTATGAGTTTCATGGCAGCCAAAGAATGCTGTCATTATTGTCTGCAGCCGAACTTAAAGATTTCTCCCATAACCTGGGCAGAGGACATGGGAGCCTCCAGGGATCGAGGTCTCAATCCCCGGTTCCAAGCGGGCAGCACAAGAAATGGAGAACATACGACTTTCCAGTCTTTGATGTCAAGGACTTGCCTTGCCATGTCCTTACCATGTTCTGAGTGAGACTGTGGAGTCTCTTTTCAGGCACTGGAGAGACTTCTCCAGGACATAGATATGTTGTACATAAGCTGGAAAATGCAGACTGTGAGCGAGAAAATCCCTGATTCGAGGGCTGCTTCGGTAACTTTATGGCAGTTCATGGGACTGCTGGAAACACAGCCAAGAAACGGCAATGAGTCATTACCCAATGCTTGAGAAAACATGATTCCTGGGCTCTGTTATCTTAAACGAGGACAAGATTGCTCAGAAACAATGAACTGAAGGGATGCTTATACCAGATGCATAAACAATGAGTCACAATTCTTCTAATGAGCCCTTAACAATATAATGGGGTCTGTGCTGACAGGTCGTTGGTAAGTAATCCCAAACAAAGCACATCCTCGTGGTCTTAGAAGACCTTTGAAGATCGCTGTGTTTTCCAGGGAGGGAGAAGGGTGGGTTTTAACAGCACTTGGCAATGCTTGGCTGCAAACATTGCGGCGTGATAATGTGGGACATTAGGAGGTGGTAGATGTCTTCATATGCGACACGGGAAGAGTGGGATTCATGGGATTCCTTGCTGGGGGATGTAGTGGCATGAAAGATTCAAGTTGTAACTGGATGAGGGTTTCTCATGGAGGAGCAATCCACTGGGAGTTACTCAAAGCAGAGACCCCAGTGCGTACTCATGAGTTTGATGTAGCAGTGGAGTAGATCGGTCTCGGACTCCTTCTCCTGTGGGCAAAGCATTTTTGTCCTTCAAAGACTTCTGGAATTTGCTGGAGTCTTTGAATGCTC
>NW_024884711.1:44514670-44532751 GCF_019232065.1 Centrocercus urophasianus
AAAAAAAAAAAAAAAAAAAAAAAAAAAAAAAAAAAAAAAATCAAAGTCTTTGATTCTGGCCAAAACCATTTGCTTTACATAAAGTCAGAAGAAATGTTGTGATACACCACTATTAAACAGTCTTCCTTTGGAAGAAACTTCTTGGCCTTTATTTTGGCTATCATTTTGTCCGGAGGAAATAGATTGCCTTATGTCTCCAAATTTCACGGTATCTTTAATCTTCCAAAGAAGTTATAAATATTACGTGTTAATCCATTTTTATGCCTGAACAGGAATCCTTTTCCATCTCTGGTTGTAATGCAGTCTTACAGCAGTGAGTTCCACAGATGAAATGTGCATTGGCATGGAAAAAAATCAGCTAGAAGAAGAGATATTTTACCCTAACAGTACTGTAGGCTACAGCTCCTAAAAGTTCAAAATTTTCATTGTCTTCTTCATGACAAATGAGAAGAGACAGGAGATAGTTTTGGAGAAAACAAAGTGTTAGAGTGCACAAACCCAGCTTCTCCTCCTAAGCTTACCAAGAGTCTGAAACAATATCCATGAGTGATCCAATGCAGACAGAGAGAGAAGATAGTTATTTTAGGGTGGCTGCTGAAACCACAAAGCCTTTGTGATAAGTTTCGGTTGTCATGATCTCTCAAACCCATTAACTGTGATTCTTTTCACCCTCCTGATGTTGATTTGCAACAGAGACAATAAGAAAGGAAAAAGCTTCTCTGGCCGGACTCCATCCTCTATGTGGGTGAGCAGACACTGAGGAACCCCTCACTTCAGCTCCAGATCCTCTGCTACTACACTATTGAACAAGAGCTGCTATAATCACCGAGTCTGTAAACTCTAATCTCTGTATACATCCTCCCTGTCACTCTAGAGAGAGTTTCTGTGATTGAAAATAAAGCCCTCTTTGAACTGACACAATAGATTCTGCAAGGGGAGGACAGGAAGATGTTATCTTTGGCTGCTTGCCCACAGCAAAACTAGCCACTTCTCTGAAGCCAATAGATCTGTGTTAGTGACTCCTGTGGGAGACACAGGCTAGATATTTACATTCGAATTTGGAGGACGAACACATTCTGAGCCACAGACAGGAGTCTGTTACTGTTTTGATGCTTGTCTTTATGTGGACAAAACACATCTCTTCTTCTCTGAGGAACTTATGGCCCAAGCCCAGAAATTTGGGTGCAAAGTAGTTTTGTTGATAACTTCCTTAGATTTCAGTTAATACCTAGATACATAGGTACCTAATACATAGATAAGCCCAAAGCCTAGATGTTTCTATAGATAAGCCCAAAGGAGCAAATCAGAGGATAGAAGAACCAGAAAAGAAAGGATCTTCTCAAAGTTACCCAGGGATGGTTGAAAAAGATGGAAATAGCCCTCAGGTTATTTTGGTGCAGAGCTGTCTCCATCCTCAGCCAAAGTTAACCTCGTGTGTTGGTGAAGGGTCTTCCTGCAGACCACAAAAAAGAGCAAAGGACAGGTGATACAAACCACTTTGCATGCAGGACAAGATATTTCTAGTGGTGCTAGTTGGCTCTCTCCACTGACTATAGAAGAATAAACAACTTTGTAGAAGTCAAGTAAAATGAGATTTTAGCTAGTGTGTGGCTCAGCAGAGGCCAGCAACTCTAGCTGACAAGGTCTTGGTAAGTGATCCCAAGTTCCTCTACAAAAGCACAGCAAGCAGCAGCGTTTATCAGTTTAAAGGTCAAAATTTTTGAATCATGATTATCTGATAGAAATAGTGGTAGCTTACTGTTCCCTCAGCCACAGAAATGTAGATGCTGTTGACTGAGCAGTGGCTTACAGCCTTTCTCTGTCCTTTGAGAGACTTTCATCACTTTCTGGTGGAGCTGTGGACCCTATATGAAAGCCAGTTGTCCCTTGGTGGTAGACTTCATGGTCTTTGCAAACCTCTTGTGAATGTCCATGGCTGCTTGTGAAGTTGGGGACTACAGACTCAAACCCAGGGAGATACAGCCTGGAATAGGGGGTACTATCTGTAGCTGCCAATACTTCTGAAGAGGATGGAAATCCATAGTGTAACTGTACCAGCCATGAAAATGCAATGAAATGGAAGGGAAAGGAACTTGCCATGATTTCCTCAGAAGTCCTTGGTCAAGTGTTTTTCTTCTGATCTTTGGATAAATACTTGTTTTCTTGCTTCCCCCCCCCCTTTTTTAAAATCCATTTAAAAGACACTATTTGATTCAGAGCTTGGTATTCTGCACATAAGGGAAAATGAAGACTCTCAACCTCACTGCTGTCTTGGTGGATTTTTTATTAGTGACAATTAATTGCACTTCTACAGCAGCTTCAGATTTTGACTTGGAATGGAAACTGTGCAAACCTTTCTACAGCATAACCACACAGACCAAAATCTACCACCTGCACCTGATATCCTAGGCCAAGTCCCTCCAGCTTAATGAACAGATGAAAACATCTCTTCTTGTGAGAATTTATGTACTATTTCCAGGTCTCTATCTTGTTCCCTAAGCCCCAGAGAGGAAAATCCCAGATTTTGCCTTGCCAGAAGCTATTTAGTAGCATGCACCAAGGTACCATATTCAACTTGATGCCCTACAGTATCTCTCTTGGCTTTCGGCTGCTGCTTCATTGCTTCCTGTTGGCCCTGTGCCGCATCTACCTTCCCTTGGCAGATATTTCAGATACCTTTGAGGCCTCTATACATCTATAAATAAATTGATCCTTCATTGTCTATACAGATTGAGATCCCCAGGGTCAAAACTGTGCTGGCTGGAGCTCCACGGTCTGTGTCCAAGGAGACACCTCAACATCTTAGAGTAGGCAAGAGGATTCTCCTGCCCAGAATGCCTAAGGAAGGGGGATGAACCTGTACCAGACTGCAAGGCAGTCTCTGTCCCTACCCTTCAAGAACATTGGGTAGCCAGCCAAGCAAGAGAACAGTGAGTTCTCACTGCTTTATCTTATACTTATAAAATCTGGTTTTCTTTGTGCCTGAGCTACTGGAGTCATGTGTTGGGTGATACTCAGCTTGCATTTAAAACAAAAGCAAGCATTTACCCTGTATAGTAGCAGAGAGAATCTGGAGATGATTATCTCCAGAGTGTCAGAATTAAAGGAAGAAAAAAGAAAGAGAAATACAGAACTTCCCTTTTTTGAAAATCTCATGATATTTTAGGCAGCTGTCATAACTGTGGGAATATATTAGTTCGCATGGGTTCCTAAGGCAGGGCCTCTCTTCACAGCAGCACTGGGTGTCACCTGAAACTCTCACCAGTTCATTGTACTGCAGAGTCTAAAGGGCATTTTTCTACATAGCAGAAGGGAAAAAAGATGTACAAGGCCAATTGTTGGCATCAACTAGCACCATAAATTCAGAGTATGCAGAGCTCATGGAAACCAGGAAGCTTTTGAGAACATCCTGCTGATATCTCTAACCACGATTTCACAAACACAATGATATTATTGTCTTAGAAAAAAAGGAGGATGGCTTAAAGTCCACCATAGTTAAGAGATGCAACAATAAAGCTATGAAAACAAAAGAAGGTAATGAACGGGAAAAAAAAGAGGAGAAAGATGCAGTGCTGAGTCAACAGGCCTGGACTTAGCCTTGGCAGGGCAACCTGCCCTCATGTTCGGACGTGGCTGATGGCACGTCTGAAGGACAGAAATCAGCCATGCTGTGGTGTGACTTTGCTCCTCTTTAGGTATGTGTTGTAGCATCTCTATTCTTGCTGGAGATTTACCTCCTATGGAAGGAACCTGGACTGCCTCCCTTGTAGATGGAGAGGCTGCACTTAGTCTCATATCCCTGTCACTGCTTGACTTCCACAGAAGATCCCCAGATCCATGGGTGCACTAACCCTGAAGGCGTTCAAGGCCAGGTTGGATGGGATTCTGAGCAACCTGATGTGGTAACTGATGTAGTGGTTTGTAATTCTGCTGGGAGCAAGGGTTTGGAACTAGATGACCTGCGAGGTCTCTTCCAATCCTTGCCATTCTAGGATTCTATGGTATCCCATCCTGTGAGCCCAACTATTGTGTCCTACCACATGTAATGAGAAACCAACATGGAGAGCTCTGCAGGCTGGTGGACCCGTACCTGAACTCTTGAGAGCTCCCTTAAGACATTATAATACCTGAAAGCCAGAAGCAACAGGGTCCCTTTTTCACATAGGCCCCTCCCTGGAGGGCAAAGCAGCTTCAATCATACAGACAATGAAAGGGCCTTATCTCCTCTACTCCCACCTTCCCAGGAACAGGAATCTCATTGATTTCTCTCCTATGTTCCTGTCTCAGCCACAGGGTTCTGCATTCTCTTCTTCCTCTACCATCTTGGTTGCTGTTGGTCATTTTGCATGCTCTCATAACTTGTGGGAAGGGATGTGAAGCAAGCCCTCTGCATGGAGGTTAGGAGAGGCAAGGCAAAGGATTGGCAGGAAGGCTATAAAGTAGGCAGCTCTCTCTTCTTGCTCTCCTGCCAGGAAACCCATGGAGAGGTCTTCTTTCTATTCTTTTTCCTATTTATATATTCTATTTCCTTTATATTTCCTATATATTCTATTTCCTTTTCCCTTCACCTTTACCCTTCCACCCCCATTAGCCCTTGCCCATCACCGTCCCCGTCCCTCCCCCCAGCACCATTCCTCCCTGGAACATCGCAGCACTGCTCTTTCATGAGCAGTGTGTGGTATTATGACTTTGGCAATGCTGAGCCTTGCCAGCACGCCTCAAACCACAGGTATCTGACCCCGTCCCAATCCCTGTAATACTGATTAATGTCCCGATTCACCTCCCGATAGGGCCAGAACTGTCTGTGGCCAAAGCAGGTCAACACCCCACTCCCTGTGCTCTCCCCTCCTCCCTTCAGGCTCCTCTCCTTTTGCCTGGGGGGGATCTGTTCCAAAAAATCCCACAAGCAGGGAGTGCAGGAGCTGCCAGCAGCGCTGGGAGCCGGGGTGCAGTTACAACAAGGCCAGCTCTGTGATTACGGCACATTAAGCCCTCAGTGCTGTGCAGGCTGCTCTGAGGCATGACGTCCTCACTCCAGCCGGTCAGCTCCAGCATCCCCCCTTCCTCCTCCTTCTGCTGTCCCTTCTGGAACTGGGAAGGAGCATGAATATGGGATGCTGACATGGTGCTCACCTGGAGGTGAGGGCAGAGATGGTGTAGGAGATGTAGGGGGAAGCTTGGAGGGGAGGAAAGCTTTGGTGGCCCCAATGGGAGATGAAACAGATTGCAGTGGGTGCTCAGAACCAGAAGCCCCATTGCAGGTGGCCCTGGAGCCAAATCAACCCTGGAGCACGTTGCAGGGGGGTATCCATCCATCTTCTGGCAGGGATAAAGGCATTTTCATGCTCCAGGAGCACAAGTTGGTGGCTGCTGCTTGAGGTGCTAACAGAGCCCTGTTTCAGGGTTGTTAATGCTTCAGATACAGCTGCAATACAGATTGAGCTGGGCATCCATGGAGTGGGATCTGCTGCAGTCTGGGATCCCTGACCATGGGGCCACACTAGTCCTGTGGAAGGAAATAAATCAGCTGTATCTCATTCTCTGTCCCCATTAACTGTGTCCACATCCATACGGCTGTGATATCTTTAACCCAAGTCAGTGTGGTCTCATACAAAGTTTCCAGATAGGAATGGATGATCTGTAGATGTGGGATCTGTTCCAGTGACTGCCAGCCTTGCAGTAGTGTATTCCCTCACCTTGTAGTATGTAGGCTGGCAGAGGATGCACGTGCTGGGCTTTGATGGAACAAACATCCTTCTCTTCCTGACTCCTTCTGTTTTGCATTGTCCTCGGAAGCTTGGCCTTCATGACAAGACGCCTTTGGAGGCATAAACCACAGATCTTTGCCTAGTTTGCTCTCTACAAGGTGTTAACTCTGAATCCTAGGGAGGTGTACCTCAATGAAGTGTTCTTCTCTTTCATTTTATCTTAGATGACCATTTTGGCAGCTGGGCCCAGCAACAGACCATGGAAAAACAAAAGGTTACCAAAAGGTAAAAGGGAAGGCGATGAACAAGAAAATCCAGAAGAGAAGCAAAGACCACTGTCTCAGCAGTGAGACAACATATAATTGATTCTCAATTATAGTGGTGTCAATAACTAAGGCTGGTGCTCTTAGAGGGTGTACAGGATCTAGGAATGAGGTTGAGAAAGGAGTCGGGTATCCAGGTTTGCTAGGGCTCCACCCAGCTCTGTAGATGGCAGTCTGTTGACCCTCTGGCTTGGCCATCGTTATGCTTATCTGGGTAACTTAAAGACCTTATCTCCCCATCAGCTGAGTCAGCTCAGCTGAGCACATACCCACATCGACCCCTATGGAGATCCTCTTAGTGTGCAGACTTGTTGGCACAGAACCAGGGCTGGATCCTTACCAGGGTGAAAAACAAGGGTTGATGTTGTTCCATTTTCAGCAGCTGAAGCACTCTCCCCTCCCCCTGCTCCTGCAGAAACCTGAGTCATCTTTTGCTGATGACAGAGTAAATTAGGAATACACATTAGCTGTGACTTTGAATGGCCTAATTTCCCATTTACAGTCCTACAAAGTATGTGCAAAAAACATCTTAAGCTCAATTTGTTGATCAAACTGATGCTGCCCATGACACCAAAGAATGCCATGACGAAATCGGCATTGGAAGTGAGTTAGGAAAGAAGAAAAAGCAACTGTCTATTGCTCAGTCTACTTGAAACACTTATGATGAATTTGCTCAAATCTCCTACATTCAAACATTATGATTTGACTGCCTTTAAGAATGGACCCAAATCAACTGCTGAATTCAGCCCCGTCCTGTGGTTTGAGTCAAATCCAGCCTGCCAGCATGCTTATCACCCTTCCCACCACCACCATAGTCAGAAGCAAGAGTGACATACCCTCCCTCTGAGATCCTCCCCCAAATTGCTTGTCTTTAAATGCTTTCAAAAAGACATTCATTGCACAAGGCAGCCAGCCACAAAAGAAGCTACTGAAGCATGGCTGTACATGGTTTGGAGAAGCATGTGGAATCTAGGAGCTTGTCATCCGACCCAGATCTCTCAGCTTGCAGAATCCTGTCCCTTTCCATCCAGAGGCAACCCAGGGCCAAGAGGCTAGTACCAGAATATGCTAGCTGGGCTACTCCAAATCACCCCCTGGCTCTCTTATTTCCCTGCAGTGATGCTGATTGACATCAGATGAGACTCTTGGTCCTTCTGTACTCCACAGGAACACCACTGATTTATGCCAGCAGAATGCTCTGGCCCCTTGAGCTTTGTGGTTTCTATGATGAGGTTAAGGCAAATCAGAGAGAAAATCTGATCCCAGGAATGAGGCAAAAAACAACAAACACACTTCATTGTGGTGGTGAAAGGCTGACAGAGAAACACCAGTCGTGGTGGGAAATGAAATGGAGATGAAGATGGTGCTCTGCTGTGGGGTTATATGCTGGGATGCTCCGAGACTATTTAACAATGCTGCAGCATGAGTCAGAGACACAGAGTTTTGCCCACACGCCTACTTGTATGGGTGTGCATACATAATAGTTTTGCACCAAACCTCATGCCTTCACTAGCTGAGGAAATGAGACCTCCAAGCCCACCCAGTGTCTTTTGGGTGCAACCACAGATGATCTGAGGTGGGATGCTCTGTGGCTGAGTGGGTCCCTTGAGGACACCAGGCAGCTCTGAGATGCATGAATACACATTGCTGATATCTAAAGCTAGGCATGAGAAATCAGCTGCGTCCTGCTTTGTCCCCATCCAGTGGCTAGCCTGGGGAAACACTACTGGGACTTGACAGTCCTGGTAAGTCAGCTCAAGTGAAAACAAGTTATGTCTGCATTAGATGCAGTGCATCTGACCACCTCTGACCACCTGCAGGCATATGATTTAGTGAGCATGGTTATTTAGAATGGGAACACTTTTTCACCTCCGCACCTATAGAGACATCTCTGTCTCTTTTATTCTTTTCTGGGAAGAACAATAAAAATGTCATTTTTATTGAGCCATCTTTCCAAGCTTGCCTTCGCTCACAGAATCATCAAATTGTTAAGGTTGGAAAAGACCACTAAGATCATCCAGTCAAACTGTCAACCCATCCCCACCATGATCACAAAACAATGTCCCTACAAGTCCTCTGTGCCTTTACTGCACATACAGCGAAAAAAAAATGCCTGAAAGCATGCAGAAATGCAATGGAAGAGCTAAATCTCAGTTCCCAATCTCATCTGAAGAGGTCATTTTTCAACAAGCAATTAATTCAGCATAATCTCAAGAGCGCTGCAAGAAAACACAGGCTTGGAGAAAACCCTGATGTCAATTCTGAAAGGTGAAAAGGTTTGATAAGCAGATCACAGAATCACAGAATCACCCGGGTTGGAAGGGACCTCAAGGATCATGTAGTTCCAACCCCCCTGCCTAGCAGGGCCACCAAACACACACATTCAGATCAGGTTGCCCAGGACCCCTTCCAACCTGGCCTTAAACACATCCAAGGACGGGGCATCCACAACCTCCCTGGGCAGCCCGTTCCAGGGCCTAACCACTCTCTTTGTAAAGAACCTCCCCCTAACATCCAACCTAAATCTTCCCTCCTTCAACTTGGATCCAGATGGCTCTTGGTAAGCCCACAACACAAGGTTTCAAAGTTGTATGCATTGGGCATCTTTTAGCACTTCTTATCAGCTCTCTCTCACTTTTATTTTTAAAAGAAATTTCCTGTATTTTCTCTGAGCTGAGTGAAACTGCTAACCATGAAATAGATACTCTGCATAATGTTGCTTTATCGATCTTATTCTTTAGTGCAGCAAGAGGAAACAGGTCATTTCCTTGCAACCACTCTCCATGGCCATTTTCTCAAATCTATTTTAACTCCAACTGCTCAGTGTCTGAAAGGAAAAGTGGTCTGGAGTCAAAACGCCAAGAAGAAAGTCAAGGTAACATTGAGGTGAGGCAGGAGTTCAGGCAATAAAAGTTGGATAGATGGAAATAGCTTGCAAAGTTCGTGCATATCATCCCAATACTTTGATTGAGTTTGGTTTGTAGCACCACAAAACAATAGGAGCTGCTGGTAATTCCCTCCTGGAGGAGATTAGGAATTTCCTAATGCGTTTGGATCCACAGGATCAGCAGTTAAATGAGTTACTAGTGGTCCTAAACAGTGTTGGAGTCCCCCAACACTCCATTGGATCTCAGTTAAATGATCACTTGTTCTCTGCTACACTCCCAAGACTTTGCAACTCCCTAACTTCCTCTTCAGAGCACCTTGTCCCTTAACCCCTGGTAAAAATAAGCTAAGTTTTGCATAATGCTCACTTTTCTGTTAAAACACACAGAAATGAAAAAGAAAAAAAAAAAAGAAATTAAGTCCCAAGCCAAGGCTCAGTACAGGGAAGATAAGGTTTTCTAAGGACGCACAGTGACTTTCAAATCTGCCTTTACAGATGCAATTGTGACTGCTTCTTGCTCTCAGTGTGACAAGACCAAGCAAACAGATACGCAGAAATGCCTGGAGAGAGAAAGACAGACATAAAGATAACATCGAGGAACCCTGATTAACAGTGGGGCAGCCATGTGAGAAGTGAGATAACCAGCCTGCCTTGGGTGCTGAGACAGCAACTGCTATCTCCAGTGCTTGCCTCATACACCAATCTAAGGGGTTTCTTTTCCAAGAGGCCAGGTCTGCCCTGGTTGAGCCCATTATCTGGAAAACGGTGGATATTTGAGGTTTTTACAGTGAAAAAAACATGAAGACTCCTAATGCATTTGGACTTTGAAGGCTAACTTGTTCTGTACTTTGGTCAGAGTCAGAGAGGTGGGCTAGGACTGGATGGCTGTGTTGTCTCCAGGCCAATTCTCAGACTCGGAAGTCCCTGCTTGCTGCTAAATAAAGGGGCTGGGTCCTGTGTCCTGGTCTTGAAGCCAAGCAAGATGGCACATCTCATGCCTACAAGCCCAAACTCATTTTTCCCCAAATGGAGAATGAGATCACATCCAGTCCCTGTGTTATCCTGAACCAGCTCTTGGGAACGTTATCTGGAAGATTGCTCATCTGCCCAGATGAAAACTCTGCCAAGAATGGTGCTCATGATTAAATAGTCTGGCTGAGGGAGGTGAGGTTCAGAGGTACAGTGAAGCCTATGCTCCTCACACCTTGCTGTGTGTGTGCATTTACTGCCAAGAGCAAAAGGTATTACAGCAGACCTCACAGCAGGCTTGGGACGGGGTGTGGATCTGTCAAAAGGAGGAGTGGGGGGATTTATGCTGGAGGATAATGATGTGTGGTGTCAGGGTAGAGCTGCACACATCGCTGGCTCTCCTTATTGCCCCCACCGGTGCAACTCAGTCTTTCCCTCGTGTGTCTCAGGAGCTCATCCAAACCTTTGATGTGCAGACACCATTCACTGACCCAGCAACAAACCTTCTGCATTTATTTCCCTTTTCCCATCCTGACTTATTTTCACGCCAGCTCGGGGAGTTCAATCATCTCATGGAGGAGAAGGAGGTGGAGTTGTGGGTAAGTGGGACCGCTCCTTTCTGAGCTGTTTCATTGGGTTTATTTTCATGTGTCACAGCATCAGGCCAACACCTTCCTGGTGTCTGTACTCTGGTGTCCCTCCAGTGTTCTCTGAAATATAAGGCTGCCCCAACAAGAGAGAGCGAAGGAGAAGATAAATGGCTTTCTCCCCTCGACTTCCCTTCACCCCAGCTACAACGCTTGAAATATTTATCTCTCACACAGGGGTAGCACAGTCCCTGCACTGCTGAAATGCTTCAAGCCAGGAACGCTGGAGGAGTGAGAGGGAAAAGGGGCAGAGAAGTCCACTTTCTGCTTTGCTGGCTAAAGGGAAAAATGTGTAGGCAGAAAGATGGGACAGCCTTGCAGAAGATTGCAGCAACGAAAGCATCGCCTGAGTGCTCTCAGGGAGATTTGTGTAATAGGAGGATCAAAGTACAGCCTGATAAGAGGGTGTCATCCATCCAGAATTTTCCATTCTTGGAAATCAGGTTTCTGGAAGTCAATCCAAGCTGGGCCTCCACAGGGAAGGGAGACTCCCAAAGCGTAGAGCCCCACTGATTAGTAATAAGGGTCAGCCTGGCCTCATTGGAAACAACAGGTTAATATCAAGCCAAGTGTAGCAAGCACGAGTTTGGATGTTCCCATGACAAATGCAAGCTCAGTATCAGACCCAGGCAGGAATTCTGCTGGTTGCATTTCAGCTCCAAGTGTCACTCATTAATGGAACCATCCTGCAAAATGTGCAGCACAAAGATCACCCTCGTTACAGCAGTTCTTGTAAGGTCAGCTGAAATTTAGGCTGAGATCCACACAGTTATTATAGCATCCATGTGGATGCAGAGGGAGAGAGCAAATTCTCAGCCAGGGCAAGGTGTCTGATCTTTAACACTGGCTGAGCCTGTTGAGGTCTTCACTTTGGTCAACAGCAAGGGTACTGGGAGGAATCAAGGCCCAAAAGTCTGTGATGAGCCCAGTGGGATTGAACAGCAAAGTGGTCCCATCAGCATGTAAATATGCACTGATCATCATCACTATCTTGCAGCAGTGGGGGGGTGAGGATGGAGCAGCTTGGCAGTGATGAGGACCTGAGGACCACTTCCCAGGTAGGGTTTGGATCAGAGGAGATCCTCAGCTCCTGAGAAACCAAGGCACGATGGGTGTATGTCTATGCCCCAAATATCTGCAGGTCAGGGACTGATTTCAACTGTGTTTCATCAGGTGGCTGAGCAGTGAATTCCCAAGCACATCCCTATGGGGTCAAAGCCTCCAGCCAGCATCTTCCACCAATGGCCCCTTATTGGTGTGCCCAGGAATGGATTTACAGAATCATAGAATCGTTTTAGTTGGAAGCAGCCTGTAGAGGTCATCTGGTTCAATTCCCCTGCAATGAACAGGGACACCCACAGCTCCATCAGGTGCTCAGAGCCCCATCCAGCCTGACCTTGGGTGTCTGCAGGGATGGAGCATCCATCACCCCTCTGGGCAATTCTTCTAGTGCCTCGCTGTCCTTACTGCAAAAAAGCTTTTTCCTTACATCCAGTCTAAATCTCCCCTCTTTTGGCTTGAAGTCGTTCCCCCTTATCCTACCACAACAGACCCTGCTAAAGAGACTGTCTCCTTTTTTCATACTGCCCCTTTAGATTCTGAAAGTCCACCCTCAAGTCTTCCCAGAGCCTTCTCTTTTCCAGGAAGAGAACGGATGCCAAATCAATGGATGCAAAGATGTGAGACGACTCCTGCTGTCAGGGCAGGCATCTCAGCATGATTTTGCACGTGGACATGGGAGGACAGGGGCTGCTTGGTGGTCTGGTGATGGAGACAACAGCTGTTCCTGCTTGAGCTGTCTGAACTGGGTTACCCCTGGCTGGGACTGCAGACACACTGCTCTCCCAAGGATAACCCCACTGATCCCAAAGCAGCGCTTTGGAGCTATTTCTAGGAGGTCAGAAACCAAACAACTGCTTGGACCTAAAAGGCACACCTCAGGTTTCGTATCCTCACGCCTTGACCCTCTGCATGCATATTTGCCCCATTGCATTCTCTGTTCCCTCTGCACCAAACTCAGCCTGCTCAGGTCAGATTTGCCACTGAGCGCTTCAGGCTTCTGCAGGGTGAAATCACAGCCCATGTATTGCCCTGATGCAGAGCCCTGTTTGCTTTATATTTTGCGGTCGGGTATTTTATAGTCCAGGGATATCTGCTAATCCCAAAGTACAATAAAAAACCCCATATCTTTCATAAATACACGGGGCAGGGATGGGCACATTCCCAAGCTCGTGCGGAGAAAAAGAACATTTCGGATATTGTTTCCTTGCACTTGGAGGCTGCCTTTATTTAATCAATTCAGACAGTAGTCGGGATTTGCAGGATCTCTATGTAGGATTATTTGATGATTATTCTTTTTACTATTGGCCCCATTCTCAGGGAGAATACGTGCTGGGGTTTTTTGTTGTTTTTTTTCTTTCTTTCCAGCTATGAATGGTTCAATCTAAAATCCTTTCCTTTTCCAAATACATTAAGAGGTGGTTCTGATCAGATGGATGAACAAGGAGTGAAGCAAAGAGCAAAGCATCTACCAACACCTGCTTAATCCAATGGCTTTGCTGCAGAGCTTTGGGATCTCTGTTACTTGGTGCTCCTCCAGGGTGAAGCAGGACAACTTTTCTTATTCCTACCTTCCTGCTGGAGAGCAACATCAGCACTGGTGTGGACACTCTTTTGGGAGTGAGGGCTGAGACTCTCCTGAACCACAGAATCATAAAGGTTGGAAAAGACCTCTAGGATCATCTAATCCAACTGTCCTGACGATGACCTGGCCAAGCTCATCCCCATTTTGGGTAATTCCCACAAGAAAAGGGCTCTCAATCCTTTACTGACACCCCCTGAATTTTCAGGGGAGCGTCCCAGCTCCTCTGCAAAACCAAACTTCAGCAGTGCCCAAGCAGAGGGGCCAGAGCTGGGGAACCAACAGGCAGAGCTGGAGCCCATTTTGCTGGCCAAGCACGGTCTCCAGAGGAGCAGCACCTCCTGAGAGGCACTGGAGGATGGCAGAAAGGCAACGCTTGGTGTCTTTTTTCCACCCACACCTGCACCCACTTTTCCTAACCATGCAGAACTTGGCACTTGGCTCAGGCTGTTACCCATTTCCCAAAACTGAGTTATTCCAACCCAAATCCCTCAGCAGCATCTGAGCAGAGCATGGCTTTATTTTATGTATATATTTAAATTATTCTTCTTAGTATCTCTGACAGAGATAAGCAGGCTCAAGCTGAGGACGAAACTGAGAACTGAACAGCTCAGCAGAGCAAACCATGGGGGTATTGGCTGGAGGAGGGACACGGGGAGGTTTTCCTGCAAGCAGTTCTGGCAGTGCTTTCCTGATAAAAGCAGTGCCAAAGTCTGAACTTCTCCTCTCGTGCTGGTGTTCGACCCACTTTTAAGGCTCCTTTTGCATGCATCATCTTTTCAAGCACGCATCTACAGGGCTGTCAGACTCAGGCTGCTCTCGCCAAATAGAAAAATGGACCCAAATGTCACCCCTCTTCTTGCCAGACTGGAGTGCAAAGCACTCAATTGATAAACTGATTCCTGCCACCGCTTAAGCACGTGTTAATTAGGAATATTCCAGGGGAAAGGCAAGGAGGAGGGCATCCCCAGATTGCTGTGGGGTTTGGAGGAGAACAGAGCATCACCCACTCCTTTTGCAATGGAACCCACTCCCACTGCAATTTAAAGTGTGCCTGAATTCCCCCCATGCTTAGATTTAATGTGGGGGCACACACACAGCACCAGCACAGACCATCAGAAACATCATTCCCCATCCCTTTCTCACTTTTTTTGCCACTTTCGCCTACTGATCAAAGGGAATGACAGCTTCAGATTTAGGAGGCACAGTGCTTTGGGCTTCACCAGCTCTGGGATGCAAAGGATTGAGCAGCAAAGAGCCCAACAGCCACAGCTCTCCAAACTCACGTCCTCCAGTTCCACAACCTCCAACCTCATGCCCTCCAGTCCCATGTCCTCCAATCTCATATCCTGCAGTCCCATGTCTTCAAACCTCACATCCTCCTGCCCCAGACAGATAAATCATGCCCTGAAGTTCCAAGAACTCACTGCATCATTCTAAGAGAATCCTCCTGACCCTTTGATGGAGGACTGGGTACCGCTCTTAGCCCAGCCAAAGCTGTCACACAGTCTAGCTCTAAATTAAGTATTTCCATCCCTATCATTCTGCAGCTACCCTCAGTGGTTTTTTTTCACAGGTTAACTCTGCAGTTCCTGAACAGCTACAGGAGATAGCAGACACTGAGGCATGGCTCACTGGCTGTTCCTTGTATCTTCTGGTGATACTGGGATGTACTGGGACAGGGACCAAAATGGGACAGGGAGTAAAGGTAGGCTGTTGGTTCTTGCCTATCTTTTCTAGATACTGAAGTTTGCTCAGCCCTAATGGAGCTGTTTCAGCCCTAACGGGATTTTTGATGCTGACTCCGGCAACATTATGGCTGTATATGGGGACAGCAGGTGTTACAGATCCCACAGAGCCTGCAAAGTCACCGTGGTGATGGAGATGCTAACCCAACCCAAGAACATGGGAGAAACCTCAGATGTCACTAAAGCCTCACTGTACCTACACTTTCCGCCCCTCAGCACCCCTCACTTTTCTTTGGCCTTTGAGTTAAGATTAGTTAGATCAAGACCGGGATGGATTGTGACACAGACTGTTTTCCAAGAGGTTGTCTATTCTCATATATTGATGTTTCCCCCCAGCACGATGCTGGAAATGGGGAAATACCTCCCCACCTGCCCTGCATGAGTTCCTACCAAACCCAAAAGAATGTGACAGCCCATTGGAGAGGACCTGAACAGAACCAGCACTGGGGTCAACCCTTTTCCCAACACACCTCAGTTGGACTAGATGATCTGAGAGGTCATTTCCATCCGTAGCAATTCTATGATTTCTATGATCTCCATCCCTCCTGGAGAGCAGACACCGCATTAAGTGGTGTCTGGTGGTCAGGTGGTGGCTGTGCCACTTCGTACACCAAGAACTGACCAAGCGATGCTGATGCCACCCATCACCACTCCATCAGGGATGGAGAAAGGAAGCAAAGCACGTGTCAAAGCAGCACACCCAGCGATGAGTTGATATCTGGTGGCTGATTTCTGTGTGACTTGATTTCTGTGGCAGGACTTTGGTGAGAGAGTGTCTGTGGATCTCAACCAGTTGCCCATCACCACCATCAAGGCAGCTTGGGCAGCCTTTAGCCCTTTTTGGTCGCCTCTGTAAAGGTTTTCTTCCTTGGTGTGAGCAGGAGCAGGTGAAAATAGTGCCAGGGAGCAAAGGGTTAATACTACTTTCACAGTTTGCTCCTGTGTGTAAACTGTCTGCAGTCCCCACGCTCTCCAAAATCAATCTCGGAAAGCAAGGCACTGTTTTGCAGATTTGCAAATTAGGAAGATTAAATGGAAATGTAATGAAATGAAAATTAAACGTCCTTTTTTTTTTTTTTTTTTTTTTTTTTTTTTTTTTTTTTTGAGAGAGAGAGAGAGAGAGAGAGAGAGGCAGAGAGACAGAGAGGAAGGAAAGAAAAAAAAAGGAAAAATCGCCCTTTCCTGGGAGGTGTCTTTTGAGTGATCCCCCAAAACGCCTTTCCCGGAGCAGCTCCCTGTCAAACTACACGCGCTCCCGTCCGGAGGGACTGAAAAGTGATTCAAACTCTCCGGGAAGCACAGACATTTTTAATTTCATCTGGTGCAGCAGCTCGGAAAGCAGCGAGATCAGCCACCGGGGCTGCAAAAGTGGCTCTCTGCTTCCTCAAATCCCCCCAAAAAGCAGAACGGTTTTACTTGTCAAGGAAACAGCCGAGAAAAGAAGGATGGGAGGCACTCACCAGAGCGTAGACCGAGCTCAGCACGGAGCAGCAGAGGATCAAACCCAGGCTGTGATAAACCAGATATGATCCCATATCCAAGGGGCTCCTTCCAGCATCCACGCTCTCTCGGGGAAGTTGGAGGACGGAGAGGTCTTCCAGCTCTCCTCTCGCAGATGATTTCTCCTTCTCCTTCCCTCCCTCCAACTCCCCCCCCCACCCCCCCCTCACTTTCCAGAACCGGTGTTTGTTTGCTTGTTTGTTTTTGTTTGTTTGTTTTTAGCCAGAAAGGCACATGACGAGAAAACCCGGTCCTTTGCTTCGCTTTCTCATGGCTGGAGATGCGGGCAGCTCCCGAAAGGCAACGGAAGAACCCATGTGAAGAAGCGGAGCGACTTCGGCTTCGCTCAGCTCCGCAGCCCCCGGTGCTGGTTGTTTTCCGCGTGCATCTGTCTCAGAGCAGAAAAATCACATCCATATGTCAAAGCCGCTCTCTTCTGTTTCCTTTTTATGAGGCAGTGGGAAGTTCAAATAATTTCTTTGTCAAACG
This sequence comes from Centrocercus urophasianus, assembly GCF_019232065.1. Lineage (NCBI taxonomy): Eukaryota > Metazoa > Chordata > Aves > Galliformes > Phasianidae > Centrocercus > Centrocercus urophasianus. The sequence goes on from NW_024884711.1 coordinate 44,531,583, forward strand.
CAAACACACAGAAAGAGGCAGAGAGGGAGGGAGGGAGGGAGAAAGGCGAGAGAGGGGTGGAAGGGGTGGGAGATCGGAGAGGGTGGGGGAAGCTTTAAACCACGGCTTTATTTTTAGATCCAGTAATTTTATCTTTTGGGTTTCGGAGGGGTTTGGAAAGAGAGAGGAAAAAAAAAAAAAAGCACCTTTTTTTTTTTTCTTCTTTTTCTTCTCTTTCGGCCACACGAACCGCTCTCAGAGCAGAAAGTTACGGGAGAAAAAAAAATAGCGAAAACTTGGCAATATTTTCCCTCCTCAATTACCTTTTCGCAAACAGCGGTGCTCTGGGTTTTTTTTTTTTTTTTTTTTTTTTTTTTGCTGGTGTATCGCCGCACATTTCGCCTCCACAATCGGTTTATTCTCCAGCCCTCCGGGTCGCAGTGTGTTTCAGTTACTAATCGGGATTTTTTCGCTCCTCTCTCCCCTCTCTGCCTCAGAGGATCTGCAGTTTCAAAAAGCCGATTGAGCACGGCGTGAGGCTGACGACCGGGGGGGAGCTCCTACCGCCACTAGGTACTTCATTTTAGAATATACTTTTTTTCTCGCGGCCAAAAAAAGAAAAAAACGACTTTCCCTCGGCGAGATGTTCTGAAATCTTTTTCGATTCGCCTCTGTGTCTTTACTGTTTGAATTTTTTCCCGTTCTCTCACTCTCACGGAAGAGAGCAGTCCTCGTTCCGTGCCCCGCAAGGAGCCCCAGTGGAACCCACAGCGCATCGCATCCCCGCTTTCCCCCCCATATCCCCAGCATCTCGCACTCCCCGTGGATGTCACCAGCATCGCTGTTTCAGGGCTGGGGATGGTACTCCCAGCTCAGCCGGGCGCTTTCATTCATAAAATTGCAAGGTAAATATACACATATATATATATACACACATAAATAATAATAATAAAATAACAACACGATAACCCCCCCAAAGCCATGCCGCTGGGGGTGAAACTCCGGCAGCCATCCCCCTGATCGGGTTTATTTTCTGTGTGGGAGGAGAAGCGAGGAGGGGACAGGGATGCAGCAGGCGGGACACAGCGCTGCGCTGCGGGTTGAATGACTGGGGAAACTTTGGACATCAACTCCCGCGCTTTGCTTTGCTTCGCTTTTCCTTTTCACTTTTTTTTTTTTTTTTTTTTTTT
>NW_024884711.1:44658404-44768071 GCF_019232065.1 Centrocercus urophasianus
GGGAAGATAAGCAATCACTGAGTATCAGTGCCAAAGGGAAGGCTGCTTTGAGTCACTGTATACCTGGACACTTTTCCTGAATCCATGCCCTGTAGAACTATTGGGGTGCAGTTCCTCACCTAGAAGGGATTCAGATTACCATGCTATGGCAGAGCAGATATAATCTGAAATACTGAAGTTCAGAGTCTTCTTCTAATTCATTCCTCACAGAGAAACCTCATGGGTTCCCCAAATCCACTTCTCAGTATGGCTGCAAAACTCATCAATTACCTTGAAACCATAAAGTCTGCTGAAGGTATAATGGCAGAAGTGGTGACATATTGTTATTCAACTCTTAGGAGATCCAGATAAACAAAACATTCAAGGTGACCATTTTCCATTAGGTAAGGATTCGTGCTGGAAACAAAATGTTTTTGTTTTTCTTTATGTGGCAGCATCTTCTCCATGATCTTGTCTAAGGTTTTTCCCCATTTTTCTGATATAAAGCATATACTATATTTTTCTTTTTTTTTTTTTTCTTGTTAAAGAAAACTTACTGAGTTACAAATAATTGTCTGTTTCTATCTTTCATTATCAGTAAAAGGTCAACAATTCTGTTTTCAGACTCTGAAACAATGTTTTCTGCCATTAAAGCAAACAAACAGAAAAAAGCCCCACAGATCTAAATGGCCAAACTAAAAGCCAACCAACTCTCATTTCCAGTCAATTTGAACTCAGCTCATTTTCTAGTCTAGTGTCCATACTGTGCAGTTCCTCCTGACTCATCCTTAGCACAACCCTGGGAACTAAATGTAGATGTACCATAAGAATTTCAGAAGCCAGAGATGATGAGAACTCAGGAATGACTACAAATAGTCAAGGAATGAGACTTGACTGTGTGCCAAGGTTTGCCCATGGGCAGTGGAGGAGTTTGTGTACAGCCTAATTGCTCTACGCAGAAAGGGACAGGAGAAAGGACAATGGAGATGATGATTATTATTAGATTTTAAAAGGACTTAGTGGAAAAAAGAAAACATGTTTGTGAAATACAAATGCAATCTCAACGCAGTTACACTGATCTTTATGGCATTTTGGGCTCCTTTCCATCTGCTGCATGTCTGCTTCCTAAATTGTCCCCTAAGAGCAAAATAGAAAAGATCCTTTTCCTTCTCTAGAACTAGTTCTGTCACAGCTAAGTGAAAAACCTTGCTGTTTGTATTAGTATTCTTCAGAATACTATGAAACAAAAAGAAAATGATATTATTTTTTTTCTGGAGGGGCTCCTTTCTTGCTTTGCCTAAATATTTCTCCCCATATAACCTCCTGGATGCTGGTTAGTGACAGTTTTATTAATAGGACTTCTTTCAGGCTCAGCATGACCGACTCAGCATGAGTAGAATTATGGGTTTGATTGAGATACTGTGGGTTCACAAATAAAGTGCCTGAGATAAGAAGCTGTGAATGACGTTCAAAGCACAAAAGGATGCGTATGTCTTTCCTGGTCTCTCTGGGACAAAAACAGCTTACTGCCATCCTTATGCAGAGAGGACAGTCACATTTGGACCACAGTTTGTGCCATGGGTAACCAGGTAATTAAGACAAGATTGCTAAAACTTCATGGAAGCTGGCATTACATTTGGTGGGAAAAGGATTTAATTAAGATGCCTGGTATCTACAAGGAATATACAACACAGCCCACACATCGGGGCAGGGGACAAGAGGAAAGTGATTAGCAGTCAGCAGCTCTGTCTCACATGGATTTGTACCAAGTAACAGCATCGTAAGCCTCGGTGTTGTGGGTCCTTGGCATTCATAGGAATGTCCTTGAGTTGAAACCACATTGGCCAACAGAAAAAAAAAACTGCCAGGGTAAACTTAAATCTTCTGAAGTGTCAGCATTTTGAAAGCAAACAAACAAATAAAACCCCAAGGGAAATTATACTAGTTAACCCAAGGAACTGGAGAATGTAAAGCCTATCTGGGAAAGCAAAGTCACATTAAGCCTGTAAGTACGCTCTGCAGCTTTGGGTGATGAAGGATGCTCTGCTGACTGAGTTCAACAAAATGTGGAGTGATGCTGTTGGGAAGCTGGGTAATTGCCTGTGCATCGGGGTGGGTCTGGGCATCAGAATTGCTGCTGGGGGCTTTCGTTCCCTTGGAAGCCTAATGCAGTAAATCTGGAGAAGTATGGGTATGGAGCCACTATATGTAGGTGCAAGCACTGGGACTCCTTTGTCTGCTGCTTGCCTGACCTCATTTTTACAGCCAGTCCTCTGGAACCCTTCAGCCTAGAGTCCTGCTGTCATCATGGATAGCTGCACCTTTCCTCTTACTACATGGAGATGGTGTTGGTCTTGAGTGTTCCATACCACTCTGAGAGAGAGAGGAGGGAAAACAAAACCCCAACCATCTTCAATCTAAATATAGCCTAAATTTGTTCCATTCATTTTCAGTGATACCTTGTGGTTGGGTAAATGATGGCTTGCCTTTCCCTTCAACTCCATGGTGGCATGTGCTGAGAGAGGAGAAAATAGCAGTAGACACCACCCACACATCTCTGAAGCTTTCCTGAGAGGAAGCCATGCCTGGGTGGTAGGTCTGGTCAAACTGTCTGCCACAGCCTTGTCAGCTGTCATGCACAGCCGTCCAGCTCTGGGTAGTGTTTTTATAGGGCCGTGATTAGAGGTGATGCATGCTCAGCCTTTCAGCCCAGTCTTTGCCTTTGATCTGGCCGTGGGAATTTGCAGTCATCCTTTTTTTGTTCTGGCACAGTTTCTCCTGGCCCGCAGTCTGCCAGGAGGGCCAGCTCAGGCTTTCTGGGTGGGATTCACCAGATCAAGAAAAGGCATCTATCTGTGTGAGTCAGCCAGGCTCTTTATATCATCATTGTAAAATTGATTGATCCACTCCATGGAAATCAGTGCAAAATTAATCTCTTCCTCAAGCACAGAACTAAACAAAGTCAAATCACACCCTAGAAGTGTCCCTTCCACTCTACTGGTTACATAGAAGGAGAGATGGTTGACTACATCTGGCTGCCTACAACTAAGTGTAGCTGAGATTAATTCTTTCCCAAGAACAATCCATCAAAGTGATTTAAGTACGAGTTGCAAGCAGCTCTGGCCTTATTTCACCACAGTTGCTGTTGATGCCTAAATAAACTCAATAGATAATTAGTTTCAGTCAAATTCACAAAGCTTTATATATTTAGACAGACTGAGTGTAAGGCTGTCTGCTGACAATGCACCTGTATAAATGTGTTCCCCGATGGATATTTACCTGTAATTTGGATGAAATATGCAAATTTGGGATAGAACCTAATACAGATGATTATAATCTTCACGACAAAGATATGTTTGGATCTGTCTCTGTGTTAGAAAGGAAAGAACATTGCTATTCTTGTGTTGGTTCCTTAACTTATGTTCTCTACATACTTCTTGCCAGACAGTCTCCTGGCTGCCACTTAGGCAACTATTTTATTAATTGGACTTTGTTCAAGATAAACTATGACCGAGAATCACAAACAAAGTGATAATCCCCCAAATGAACTGATTTAGATAAGGGCTGAGGAGGGTGGACACAAAAACAGTGGCCTGGTTTTCAGCAGCTTCAGGATTAGTTGTGATTCTTCTTTTCCAAGTCCATCAGATGTTTTCTTGCTAAGCCAGAAGATGCTCAGAAATAGTATGATAGGAAGAAAAAGACAGGGCACTGGTAGGATATATAAGTAGGGGAAGGATTCATCCATAGGATTAGGGCTGATTAAATGAGGTACCTAAATAAAATATGGTCTTTTGATGTTTTCTACCAAGAGAGATTAAACCAGTAATTCCCTCTGCACCAAATACACTGCTTTCAAGAATGGCCAACTTCAGCTATTCCAGCATATCCTGCAAGAGGGATCCAGGAACATCATTCTCTCAAGAACTTCTCAGCAACCAATGATGGATAATTAGAGCTTCCTGCAAAGAGTTCTCTGTCTTTGCAGTGTTACTAGCTGCAAATGATGTGCATGGATAGAGTGCATTTGAGGCTGTCTGCAGCTGCCCCATAGGCACTCATGGTGAGCTACAAATGCTGGAGCTCCTTGTGCAGCTCAGGGTATCTGGAGGCAGAAAACCAGCTGGGAGGTGTCCATGGAGCCCTGAGTGGAAGGAAGAAGATACTGGTGCTGTCATGCCATGTCATGTGTTCTGGCTGCAGATTTAGGGACTTAGTATGGCTCCAACCCTCAAGAGCATGAAAATCTCAACTAGGTGGTAAGGGTTGTGTCATGCTGCATTTCACTTTGAAGAAATTATGGAGTTTGTGTGGAAGGCATTAACTATGTCTTATCTCCACTCAGCTGCTTTGCTGCCAAAGAGTACAATATAATCTTAAGCAATGAGAGATGATCAGCTTTATAAGGAAAATTTGACCCAAAATATGCAGGGTTGTGCTTATGCTGGGGAAAGAAGAGAGAAAAGAGAAGGTGCATATGTATGTTTGTGTTATATGTATGTATGTCTGTTAGGTCTGTATCAACATGTATATTTACATGCAAATTTATGCACAACAAAAGAGGGCTTCTCTTTATTTATGTGTTCACTGACAATTTATGTGTTCTGACTGACAATTTATGTGTTCTGACTGACAATCTTCCTGCTTTACAGGAATGTCCCCATGAGCAAAGATGCCATTTTTATTATTATTATTATTATTATTATTATTATTATCATTATCATTATTATTATTAGTATTATTATATTGTATTAGTATTCCTTGAGAGGCAGGTGTAGCTGCCTCCCTCACTGAAGGTAGAGAACAAAACTATTTAATGGGGTGAAAACTATTTGCTCTTGGTGTATCTTGGGACATCAGCCTCCCTGCTTATCTGACAAATGCTTTTGAAAGGAGCTAAAGACTACACCAGAGGAGACTGTAAAATGAAGTTAAGCCTACACCCACAAGCAAGGAACTGGATAAAGGAGGTTCTCACAAGGACTGGTTATATTCTGTGGGCAAATCTCCCCATCCTTACTCTTAGGGTGCTAATGTCGGGATCTTCTTAAACAAACAAATAAAACAAAATGAAAAAGAAATAAATAATAAGCATTTTCCAGCCCTCTTGGTATGCAATTTCCTGCAAGTATATGTGGTAAACTGTGTTGTGTCTCATCTGTCAGCAGCATACTGGTTATAGCAATGGATTACTAATCCAGCACGCTTTGAATCTGTGGGTTTGTATCCCATTTGCAATGTCGACCATCATGCTTTCTCTCAAAACAAGCCCAATAGAAGCCTGTGAGGCAGTCTGCAATCTGGTGTGCAATCATGTTGCTGATCTATGCCTATTCATTCAGAAGCTTGGATGTCACATTCTCACACTGTGTTTTCTTCTTCTGTGTTCAAGATCAACATCATCCCAGAGGCCTCACAGAATGGAATCCAGAGTGGCAAAAAGGGCATTGTCATGTAAAAGCAGAGAGTAGAATAACCCCAGAAGTTAGGGAGTGGTGAGAAATAGAAGGTGATGCATAAGAGGCATAAGAACAAGGTCCTGAGAGATGTCCATACAGTCCAGCAGTGGTTTTCAGAGGATGCTTTAGGAAAAGATATAAAAACAGGTCAAAACACCCCTAAACTCACTCCTAAACCTCTGAAGCTTCCTGAGTTAAGTATTTCTATGTATTTGGTAAACCTCAATGGCTCTCACCTCCACGAAGTGGTCCAGTGACCCTTTACACACACATAGATTGTGAGCTTCCACAGTATCTCAGATTTTCATGATTAAACTGCAAGAGCAAAGAATCATAGAATGGCCTGGGTTGAAAAGGACCACAATGCTCATCTGGTTCCAACCCCCTGCTATGTGCAGGGTCACCAACCAGCAGACCAGGCTGCCCAGAGCCACATCCAGCCTGGCCTTGAATGCCTGCAGGGATGGGGCATCCACAACCTCCTTGGGCAACCTTTATTTGCTTCACTCTGAGCCCATTTTGTGCCAGTCTCATTTGATCCCACTAGCTCTGAAACTATGGATAGTATATCCCTAACAGCCTATAGATGAAACCCTTTTAGCACAGAGGCATGGGATTGTCCACAGTGCTGCCATAATCATCTGGAGGGCATCAGTGGTAGGGGAGAACTTGGGATACACAAAAGACACTACAGGAGGAACACAGGAGCAGCAGAAGAACAAAGGCCATTTGCAGCCTTTTGGTGCTAAAGGTGGGGCTGACTGATAATGGACAATGGAGGATGTAAGAAGAAACGTCTACAGTCTGTATGAAATTTATTGGATGTTTGGGTCAATGACCTTCATGGACCTCAAAGGCACCTGTGGCATGGTTTTCTTGTTTTAATCTGGCTGTTCTCATCTCTTTCAGGTTGAATTCACCCCTGATCAGATTGAAGGTGAGGAAGATGTGTTTCTTTTCTGTGCACAGTAAATACCATCACTGGGAGGCAAGTGCTGGGGTAAAAACAAGTGTGGGTATTGTAGTTCCCTTGAGAGAACCTTGTGTTCATGGTTCTACTTCTGCCTCATCCCTCCTCCAAATCCTCCATTGAGTTTGTCAAGGGAAAAGGGGGAAAGTCATGCACCATGCAGATTAGGCATATATAATATATGGTCAAAGAAAACATCATTTCCTCTGCCTATGAAGCAAAAACAAAGAAGCACTGCTCCAAACCACAGTTCAAAAATATGAAAACCCACCAATAAAAAATCAATCCTTTCAAGAGAAAATCTCCCGACCCCACTTTTGAGAGCTTTTCCCTGTATTTAATCAGAATTTAATTTATTACAGTTTTGTGACATCTCTCCAGAAACCATCAAATAATGACAGCAATGATGGTTTTTTCTTTCAAAGGAAAACATCAGCATTAGTTTTGGAACCTTTTGTCCCAGCCTAAGAAAACGATACTGAAACCTCACGTACAAAGTCTTGGGAACAGTATCTCCTGCAGCTGTCCACTGTTTCCTCAACTAATATCTGCTTTGTACTTAAAGGATAATTGATAGATGGAACTGAACATCTGGCAGAGCTTTGCTTTGGTCTCTAAGCCTTTGGAAGATCTTGATGGAGCCTAAGAAAAATTCATAAAATGAATTAATAAATGCAGATGAAAAAATCATGGGCCATACAGTTGGAGTGATTCAGAAAGATATAGAAGGAAGGATTTTCTGAACTGGAACCAAATGCCATAATGCCTCAGAAATCAAGGCTTTGCTACAAACTTCCAGAATTACATTCAGATTTTCAAGCTGCCCTTCACAGCTCTAGTTTCTGTATTCTAAAAGCAGGTCAAAAACAACTTGTAAATGGAGGAAACTGTCAGTTTCTAGGAAAGTGCCCCTTTGTAGTCCCAAAGCTATGGGAGGTCCACTGAAGAGGCCTAGTTCTGGACCACGAATCTTAAAGCTATTCCAGAAATACAAGATAGCTAAATCACTCATCAGTTAATGCCTTGTGGATTGGATAGTACCCCAATAGTTTATATGCATTGTTTCTGTGTTCCTAAAGAGAATAAGCTCTGGAGACCCTATCAGAGAACGGGAGAAGCACTATTTAAAAATAAACATAAAAATTGTGTGCTTATCTGACTACCAGCCTGTTGCAATGGCAAGTAAAAAGCAAATCTGGAGCAACATCATGGCTGCCATAAAAGGTACCAGGTCTGGAACAGATGTAGACCATATCTAGAAAGCGAGTTTTCTCTCTTTACTGCAGCCTCTGCTGCCTTCTGGTCTATCTGTGCACTCTGTGCAAAGCTGGGGATCTGGGACTTGTGAAATAGGATATCTTTGAAGCATCAAAGGAAAAGCCATGGGGCAGGAAGCAGATAACAGTCTCTGTGAGAAAAGCTATGAGAGCTGTATGTAAGGCACAGCATGATAATGGAAAGTCATCTGTGGTTCTGTGGTTCTGTGATTCTGTGGATGTTTTACTGTATACCAGCATCAGGAAAAACAATAAATGCACCTATCATTAATCTCACATCTGGTTCATCAGTTCTATCATGAATGGCTGGAAAGAGAGCCTAACAGCCTGAATGTCACTCGGGGAGCAAGCAGAAAAGCTCTGCTTTACAGAATCACAGAATCATAGAGTGGCTTGGGTTAGAAAGAACATCAAAGATCATCCAGTTCTAAACACGATGCCAAAGGCTGGTTGCCACTCATTAGATCAGGCTGCCCAGGGCCTTGTTCAACTAAGCTGTGAGTATCTCAAAGGATCCACAATTTCTCTGGGCAGCAATACCAGCACCTTACCAACCTCTCAGTGAAAAATATCACCCTGACATCTAGTCTAAATCTCCCTTCTTTTAGGTTAAACTGCTCCCTCTCAATGCCTTTCCTAATGGCCTCTTCTTGATCTTTTTCTGCTCTCTCTCCTTCACTTGACTTTTAGAAGGTTCTTGGGTTCATAGACGAGCAGACAGACAGGCTTGTATTCACTCCCAGCTAGAACTTAGATGCTTTAGGTGTAGAATTATAGAACCATAGAATCAGAAAATGGTTTAGGTTGGAAGAGACCTTAAAGATCATCCAATCCCAAAATCAATGCCAAGGCCAGGGTTGTCATTCACTAGATCAGGCTGCACAGGGCCCTGTTCCAGCCTGGGCTTGAATGCTTCCAACAAAGGAGCACTGTATCTGTGGCCTGGTCCATAACTGTCCCTGGATTGCCCCTAGCATGCACTGTCCTCAATACCAGTGTGCACACATGAAAACCTTGCCAAGAAGTGTGCTACCAGTTCAATAACGTGGACAGTTGGTTTTCCAGGGCTTTAGACTCTTTTATTTTGTGTTAAAAACACAGGTCAGGAAACAAACAACACTTGACATAACTTACAGCTGTTATACTGGCAGGACTTGAGAGCTGGGATTCATAGAAGCTCTCAGTCAACCTTTTATCACTGACCCGAGCTGTCTTTCTGACAGCTGATTTTGTGTTGAGGTGATTGGGGAAAAGCAAAGTTTCTCAAAATTTTTCAAGCCATATCTTCCAGGATATCGTGATATTAGCAATTCCCCTTGCTAAGGAACAGCTGTTGCTGTAGCAGACTTACTTCCTTGCAAAGAGTCACCTGTTATGGTAGCCCCCAAAATATTACTCTCAGAGAAGGAAGAATGTTCTATGGTTGAAGCCCTGTGTTATATATCCATCCTCACATGTCCTCCTGCTACACTGCCAGCAAAATTCAGTGGTTGTGGCAGTGCGTCATTATGAAATGGGATTCCTGGCCTATTCACAAACGAGAAGAATATGAGCTATCCAGCATGAGAAGATAGGTAGCAATTAGGCATATGAAAATATAAACTGCTCCTGCCAGTGATTTAATGGCTAGCAAGGGGACAAAGGAGACCATAGCCACTCTGGTTTCATTGCTTTGATGGAAACTTGCATTAAGACAGCAAATGTAAAAGCAAATAAGCAAATAATACCCCCCCCGCCCGAAAAAAAAAAAAAAAAAGGCTTCTGTATGTTGACAGAATGGTGCTTCCAAACCCACAGGCCAATGCTCTGATCAGAGGTGATTACATCTGAATTTGATTTGAGAGAGATGTGAGTTGTTGGCAACTGATGGCCTTTAGGAGGTGGTGCAAGGGCTGCTCCCGAAAGAGGTCTCGGGCAGGGAGATAAGCAGCTCAGGGACGCAGCTTGTTTCCCATCCACCTTGGCTGCTGAGATCCCCCCAGGAAAGGACAGAGCTTGGAATGGGGCTTTGACCCCCTTCTCCTGTCAGCAAGGAGTCCAAGAAAATCCACCATTGCCCTCTGCTGGAGTGAGGGATGCTGGTGGGATCCGGGCTTCAGCTGGCGACCGGGGTAAAGATTGGAGAGAGGAGGGGAGGGAAAGTAAGGGAAAGCAAAGGGGAGAATGCAGAGAGGAAAACGGGAGTGTTAATTAGTTCAAAGTAAGAAAAAGGCACCGCTGTTTGAAAGTACTGGATGAGGAAGGAAATGAGTTAGATAGGAATGGAATGATAGAAAAAAGGAAAGGGAAAAAGAAAGGAGGAGAGGAAAAACAGCAGCACTGGAAGAAGAAAGGAGAAAGAGAAATAATAAGAAAAAGAAAAGTAAAGTAAAGAAAAAAGGAGGGGAGGGAGAGGGGGAACTCACTCTTTGGTCAGAAGAAGTGAGGATATGGTCACAAAGGTATGAGAGGAGTGGAGGAGAGTTGGCTGCTCATGGGGAAGGGCTCTGCCTGGGGAAGCAGACAGATATGACGTCACTGGAGTGAGTGGTTGCATCTCCACATGTGTGATCTGGTCTGGCCTCAGGAGCTGACAGCATAGCAAATCTGACTCCTACAGACACAACTGGATCAACTGGTAGAAAACAGAAAAATCAAAGGATTCTTTTAGATATGTCCATTGACACCATTAAACATAGCAACTGATTAATGATAAGGTTTTTCTCATATACTCACCATCCCCCAGCACCTGGCTGTTGTGTGATTATTTCAGTGGGTTATCACAGTGTATCTCATTACCTGCTAATGTAGATGATTTTCCATCTGTGGGCTGTTGGTGCTCTCTAAAAGTATAATACTGAATACAGCTTCCAGTTAGCTATGAGCAGAATGGCTACTGAATTCCGTGCTGCTCTGAGCATTCTTGCTCAGCAGGAAAGATCTCAAGGCCAACCATTCCTGAGGGGTTTTCCACACTTTCTGATGGTAGTTGAGCCAGAAATACCATAAGAAAAGCATTTGACCTCTTTAATTCCATCCCCTGATTGAACCAGGAAATGCAGCAGGAGGAACACAAACATTTCAGATAACACCACTAACAGAGCTCATCAAATTTGTTCCCAGACTGCAAAATAAAACGGTCATGCTGAGTTAATTAGGGGGAAGGGCTGGGCTGGCTTTGACTTTATCTGAGGGAGCATGGCATGCATTACTTTCTATCTTTTTGTCTTCCAGAATTTAAGGAAGCATTCTCACTTTTTGACCGTACTCCCAAATCTGAGATGAAGATCACATATGCGCAATGCGGAGATGTCTTGAGGGCTTTGGGGCAGAATCCAACCCAGGCTGAGGTCATGAAGGTGCTTGGCAGACCCAAACAAGAAGGTTGGTGTCCTCCTCAACATTCATTTTGTAAAAGATCTGTTGAAGAATTAGGGATGAAGTAGATGAGGTCTCCTTTTTCTAATGGAAAGACTAATTATGAAACACCAAAGGGTACAAAACAGTCTCTGCAAATCTCTAGCAGAAAAGTAACCAAGGATGAAACCGATCTGAATGCCAATATCATTGTCTCATATTTAGGAGACTGATTTAATGGCCACATGTGTCAGTATGTTTACAGTGAAAGGATGTTACCTTTTAAAATTGCTTTGATGGCAGGCATTCACTTGTGTTTACTAAAAGCTCAGACATTTGAAGTCAACAAAAGGACAGACTGAAAGAAAAGCCACAACTTGTTCTATAAGAGTGCATGTTAGTGCTCTGTAATAACTGCAGTTGTATCAGCCTTCAACATGCACTGCGTACAGATTATTGTTCATAACAAAGGAAATCTCATCTGGACAGCATATACAATTCAGGGACTTTCCAGGTGACTTCTCTGTCTCTTCCTTTTGCTGAGATTAATGGAAACAGACCATTGGGCCCTCATTCAACAGATGTGATATCTTTTGATATGGCAAAGGCACAGTGCTGGATGGGACAAGTAGTCCTAAGGGACTGTAATGTGCTAAAGTGATGCTTTTGAAAGACAAAGAATCAGGAAAATGAGATGCACAACTCTCGTCCTCTCAGCCCCCTATTCACACTGAAGCTCCTCTCCTGTTGTAGTTTTAGATAGCTCTGTGTTATAGGGCTGCAAGGCAAAACTGACTTCATATCAGGAACAGGCTTCTTTTCTATTGCCTTCTGCTTAGTTTTGTATTTTTATTGCATCAGAAACCTTGGGATTCCAAGTGTGCTTGCTTTCCATGCTATTTGCATGTGACAGACAGATGATATCTGAGGTGGTATGTAGGTGATATCTGTCTATTTATTGGTCTGTTAAAAGCACACTTTTCTTTCTGACAGACCTCTTTTTCCAACTTTGACTATCCATTCCTCTACCTGCACTTACCATATTCCTGCATACTTCTTGCCTCTTTAACCAGGACTTATTGCCACGGTTCTATTCTCACCACCTCCCCTTGCTCCATGCCCCAGCACAAGTCCTCAGCTCAGAATTCACTAAACTTTCAGTTTTATCTGTGCCTTTGCAGACATGAACTCCAAGATGATTGACTTTGAGACCTTCCTGCCCATGCTCCAGCATATTGCCAAGACAAAAGACACAGGCACCTATGAGGACTTTGTGGAGGGTCTACGTGTGTTTGACAAGGAAGGAAATGGAACAGTGATGGGGGCTGAACTCCGCCACGTTTTGGCTACACTGGGTAAGGTGAACCTGTCCTTATACGGTTTCATCACTGAGGTTGGGTGATTTTATGGAGAAAATAACCATGCAAGTCTTCAGTCATCACACTGTCCTCAGATATAAGGACAAAAAAAAACATAACTTCTTACTAATGAAGCATAAGATCACTGACCTGCAGCTTGAACACTTTGTTTTCCTTCTTTCCTCCCCTTCCGTTCTTTCTTCCTTCTTTGTTGTAGCGTCGTATTTCTCCTACAAATATTTTGTTTGTATGAAAAACTGTCAAAAAAAGCTCTGAAAACTCATCTATTCCTACAATATTTGCATACTTTTTTTCTTCACCTCCAAGAAAAGTTCTAGGATGAAGTACTTTTTAATCAGTCATCTGCGTAACAGAATTGTTTCTGAAATGGAAAAGCTCTTTTTAAAGCAGGAATCAATGTTTCTCTGTCCTCTCAAATTTTGACTTCAGAAGCTCAGTTATTCACAAAGAGAGACAACATCAGCACAAGTAACATGTACTACTTTTAGAAAAAGGATGAGCAATTGCAAGAAAGATTTGATTTAGATTAAAGAAGTCCAATCATGGGTTTTGAGCTGTGATATTGATTAAAAAAATAAAATATGTTTTTTAATGATGCTCAGGTGCTTCCATTGAATGACACATCCATTTCTATTCATGATTCAGGGAATAATAATAATAAAAAAGCAATGTTAGTTTTATTTGCATCATGGATACTAATGGATAAGTTTGGGAACCAAGCTCGGTGATGAAAAAGAAACTACTACTACCACCACCAAAAACTCCCAACACACAAAGGCAATACTAATGTCCTATCTAACCTTCCTCTGAACAATGTAAACAGTCTGGGTAGTTTTGTCAATTTTACTGAACTGCAAGAAATTATTTTGAACTTACCATTCTGTTTCCGGAAATCAAAAGTAATGTAGCAAAATATCTGATTTTCAAACAGTGATAGGATGTATTTCAATTTGGAGAGCAGTTCTGTTTCTTAATACTGGTCAAATTCTAAGCACAATCAAGTATTCTATAAATTAGAGCATTTTTTCTGTTTAATTTGTTGTTGAATTTTCATCGGCCCATATCAGCTGAGGACTTGTTCCTTTGTGTCAGAGATCAGCGATGTGTAAGTAGAACAACATAAGTAGCGGGGCAAATCCAATGTATTTTATTTTAACTTCTACAATTTCAGCTCATATCATCCTAAAATTTATCCCACGCATTTCTGGAAGACGTTTGATCTCATCCTCAAACCAGTGCCTAATACTACACTGGGGAGTCCTTCTGAATGGATTCATCTGTTTGTCCAGAATGAAGCCTTATGGGCACATATGAGCCCAATATTTGGATAATTACATAAACAGAATGGATCACTGGTTCAGTTCAGTTCAGAGATCTCCAAAATGATATTGGAATCTCCCTGAACCTCAAAGCAATAGGCACAACAGAGAGTGAAATTTCTGAGAGTTTGTCCAGTGAGGACTTGGTTAAGGACTGACTAAGACCTTCAAGATTTGGCACTTAGAGAAAGCTTATCCTTAAAAGAATGAGGATGTGAACAGGATGCCATGTAGGTTTCCGTATTTATTCTGTCTCCTTCATTTTCGGATCAAATTTTCTGTTTGCAAGGGTAAAACTACCTTTCCTAGCAGTCAGCAACACAGATTTGTGGAAGAGAAAATCTCTCCCTTTTCCCTCATTCTCATTCTAGGATTTTTGAACTGATCTTCATAAATTCTTGAGAATTGCTCAGCTAATTAAATACTTTGCTTTCCACTCAGGTGAAAGGTTGACTGAAGAGGAAGTTGATAAGCTAATGGCTGGCCAGGAAGATGCCAATGGTTGTATCAACTATGAAGGTAGGTATGACCACTCTATTCTGAGCAGTGGTCATGTACTTGAAGGCTTTCATGCAATTTTCCTGTGAAGGCTTAAATACAAGGAAGATCTTACTCCCAAAAATCAGAATGGTATTTTCCAAATTTGAAACCAATCAAATTCATTTTACATAACCAATACAAATAAACTTATTTTACTCTTTTTTTTTTCCCTACCTGAACCCATCTCTTTGTCCTCTAAAAACAAGATAAAGATCTCTTTTGAGAGTTCCTTACAGAAAATCACTAGATTTTCTTTCAAAAATCTTACAAAATATGTTTACCTTAGGATCCTCTTTCGTCCTTTGACCTGAGAATTCTACAAGATTTTCCAAAGACCTTCCAATTTATTCCATTGTTGGTAGACAGCCAGAAAAGAGACTTGGCCCTGAGGAAATGGATCATGCATCTGATGCATCTTGCCAGCCTATATGCTTCAATCTTCAGTAAAACACAGTATTCTAGTAGACAGATATGCTACTGGACACACCTGAGTCCTTTTTTGAAGGTTAAGTGGTGGCTGTTGTATTATCTTGGTGACTTAGCTGGTCTATAATCTTCACTGAACCTTTTATGAATATTTTGGTTGGTAGACTTCTTTGACTTACAAATGCTTGTGATCTGACCTCAGGGAAATCCTTCTTGTAAGGAGCCAGTAAACAGAAATCTGTGGATTTAGACAACCCAAATGTCTTATGAACTTAAAGTAAACTCAGAGAAATTATTAGGAAGGAAAAAAATATTTTCTTGCTGCAATGCGTTTCTCCTTTCTGTTTTGAATTTCAGAATCATGAACGCTTCTTGACGATGGGTGATTTTTTTTTTTAATGGAGAAAAATGAAACCTAAAGCTTTCTGTAAAACAAACAAACAAACAAAAAACTCACAATAACTTCTATGTAATATAATAGAATAATATTTTGGATTTGACACATTTTGTTCGTTTTTTAAATCCAAATTCACCGAAGAGATACAGTCATGACAACTGACGAGGTGACCTGCTGTGGATCCTGGAGGTTTACTCCAGAGGTTCTTTCATTGTATACTTTGGAAAGGCAGTTTCATTTGGTAGCCAGGGGTAAGGGATTAAACAAGCTATAGACTGACTAATATTTGTGTTGATTTGCACTGGCTAGCCAGACTCCTGACTACCTTGCACTGTAATATATATTATCTTAAGGATTTACAACTCATTTAGCACTAGGGTATCTGGAATCTCAATTACAAAGTGATGCAGCATTCTTTACATCACAGGAAGCAAGAGGAATTAATTTAAATAACAATTGAGATGAAACATGTGGGACCTTACTGAGTTTAATGTAGGAGAACTGAGAAATGATCCTGCTTTTTCTCTTCTTTTCAGCTTTTGTGAAACATATCATGGCTAACTGAACACCAGGTAAGTCTCTTCTGTCCTCTTAGAATATCTTATTATTTTGGTTAGAACATCTGAGATAGGCATGGCTTGGGGAATACATACATAGACTTGGGGAATTAATTAGGGAATTAATTCAGGACAGTATTTTCAGCATGTAATACAAGGAATTAGATCAAGAATAAGATAAAATTTTTCTTCATCCTATCAAATGCACAACAAATCGGCACAACTTTTTGGTGTATCTTGTTTGGTGAATTGCCTGCTGACATCTAAAATCCTAAAAGCATTTGACATCCAAAGATGTCATTCTTTTATGTTGAACTGGAAACTTCAAATGATTTAGATTTTTGACGTCCACTTCCAAGGCGCTGCTCCTAAACTTCTCCCAAGAGTCAATGAGAAAGAACTGAGTCCACTAGAAAAAAAGTGGATAAAAAATACAAGTAGATAAGGACTAATGTGTACCTGTTTAGGAGCCTACATTTGGAAGATAACTATTGGACTTCCAAAAACCTGGCTTCCAGATTCTTCTGGCAAATCGATTGGTTTTCCAAGAAAAGAGCTTTGTCCAGCAGATCTTCTGACTTTATTCAGTAATGCTCTCCAAACCGCAGTGCCTTTTAGGGAATCTCAGTCTCGCCATTGCAAATGGGTTGAACTTCATTTCCAGTATTGCCTTGTCATCTTTTATTTTTTTTCCAGTATTCCTGTAAAATGTGCCAGCTGGTTAGAACTGGCATTTACCACTATTTACCTTGGTTCAGCTCTTGAGGAAGGTCTGACCTGATAGTTAACCAACTCTATCTATTTTGCAAAGTATCTGATAGATTGGGAAAGGCAGTGGCTTCCTTCAGATTCGTTCTGGGTTATTTTTCTTCTTCTTTGGTTTATTTTTCTACTCAGTCTTGACCAGGCCTGGCTTTGTTTTGCTTTTGGGGCTGACATTATCCCAGCCCACTGAGACCTGTCTGCCATGTGGTGACTTTTCGTTATGCACACTGGCACTCAGGGGAGTGAGTTAAGTAGGAGTCAAATCCAGGACTTTGGGACTTCTATTCCAAAATATGATCGACCAAAATATAAGCTGTCTTAAAAGCTGACCACTTTTTTCTTATTGTGGTCCATGTGCCTTACTTGCAGGCATTTATCTTCTCTGAACATGCACACATTTTTCCAACACTGGCTCCTAGTTTTGAATTCCGAACGTCTGGACTGGGCCCACAGCCATATTGGGTATTCCTACAGTTAGCATTATCCACGCTTGTTGTTTAGAGATGTTTTCAATCCTTATTCCTTCCCTGAATCCACTGCCATGGGAAATTCCCATTCTGTTGCCTGAAGTCCTTCTAATCACCTAAGACAGGGTTAGCCACTGAAGAAGACGAGTGTGGGTAAGCTATAACGCTGGCAAGAGGCTGAGACTGCAGCATAGGGGACAGCACATGTTTCTTGACTTCTGATGGGTTTGGAAAGGGAGCTGAGAGCTCCCTGTCTCACAGAGAACCAATTGATTTGCCAGTGATGGGTGTCTTTCAGGGGTGGCATCTTCAATTTCTTGCAGTGTTGCTGTTGGCATGTTTAGGGGAAAACAGCTGCAGTCTTTATTCTTGAAAGGCTGGTGGACCTTTGCCATAGAGCATATAACAAACAAACTCCCAAACACTGGATTTGAACTCAATGGGAATCTGGATCACATTCCACAAATAAAGTAGTACCTCGTGTTTTCAGGCTCTAGGTTCCATATACTGGTGGAAGGCTAGATCTGTATCCTAATATAGGAACATTATGGGAGTAGTATTATGTTTTTCTCTTTTTTTTTTCTGAGCGTAGCAATTGTGACAACACAATTTACTTCTGCACAATCAACAAAAGTACCCTAGTTTAAACATGTAATCTCAAGTAGCAGAGCAGTACAGCTGGAGGGACAGTCGACATTATGTTCACAGGGGCTCAGTTCAGTGTCCCACACAGAAGATCTTGGTGGTGCTTGAGATGTTCCTAGTGTCTCAAATGTGGTCTCACAGATACAAAGCAGAGCCTATAGCAGTCCTGCGTCTGGGGTACTCAGGAATATTTCAAGTGTCTTTAGTTGCCAATGTGTCAGGAAGTGGATTTTACCCCACGGCATGAACTTGTGTGACCATAGGAGAAATGCTAGAGTGCATCAGTGTTTGGCTGACATAATATTCCTTGGCCCCATCAGATTAAGATGCTTACATGAAAGCTGGGTATCTCAGTTTCCAAATGTAAAGGAGATCAAGTCAGTTGGAGCATGCAAAGTGATTCATTTCACTCAAAGAAGAGACATAGATACAGAGTCCAACTGCCAGTGCAGAGGAGGAGAAATCTCCATGAACACCGTATTTGCTGTCTGCAGAGGGATGTTCTCAACAGAAGGAGAAGCAGTGGCTCAACAACTGGAGATTTTATTTAATTTTTTGTAAAGCTAGGCCTTTACACTAGCCTTATATATGGCATAGCTCTATCACCTTTCTATATCACTGCTTACCACATTTTATCAACCATTTATATGTTAAATGTAAGATTTCAAGGTTGAGATGGAATCTAAGGATTTTTTTTTGTCTTCTTGCATGAAATCTGATGTCCATTGGGATCTTCATAGGGCCTCACTGCCCCTAAAATGAGTACGCTATTTGGATAACTGAGATTGATTCTTGATGGTGTTGTTTATTTCTGCCTTCTTCCTCTAATGCTTAAAAATTATTTTTAGGACACGACAGGTGTGGAGAAGCCCAGATTCTGGCCTTGGATTTTGATTTATTGGAATGTCTTCTCATTTTCCAGCCCAGATTCCTACTACAGAGCTATAAAACGTATTGTCCCTGCAGTTATTTGGATAAGTGTTTATTGTTTGTTTTGTCTTGTTTCCTCATGGGAAGAAAACAGGAAATTGAACAAACAGAACCAGAACCATGAATACCTGGGCATTTGTAAATGCAGTAAGAGAAAAGAAACGAAGCCAACTGCATAAGTCTCATGTGTGCAAGGAGTATTCTTAGTCTTTGATGAAAAACAGCAAAAAAAGAATTCCCAGCAATCAGCAACAAATGCAAACATTTTTTATATGTTTCTCAGCTTTGGAAGACACTACCTTTAACACTTAAGGTGTAAGGATGAACAACACAAAATAAAGGTGTGTGCTGTATTGCTAGAATGCATCCCTTCTCTCTGTTCTCCACAAGGATATGTTCCCATTTTAACAGTCCAGTCTATGAAACAAATGAAATGTTTTTCCCAATGAAAACTTGAAATTGGTTTCACTGTGCATTTCTTGGTCCTGTTTTTCTTGCAGTAAAACATGGGATTCATTGTCTCTTGAGTTCATCATTTCTGTGTCCGTGTAAGTGAAGGGGAGATTGGAAATAAAAGCTTTACGTTGGAATTGGCTAAGGAAAGCTGACAAGGATGAAAAAGCACACAGATTAAGCTGCCTCATTTTCTGAGGAAAAGTTGTTAGAAAAGAAAAAAAGATCATTCAAGCACTACATTCTTTGTGGGGAAAAAGAAGACAGAAGCTGATACAGCTCATTAGGTAATACAAAATGAAATCTAAGTGAACAGTACTCCATTTAAGCAAGGGATATTGTGGGGGGAAAAAAAAGACAACTTGGAAACTTAGTGGAGAAAGGATTGTCAATGGAACACTGTTATACCAGAGCACTTGTATTCTGTATATTGATATTAC
Source organism: Centrocercus urophasianus (assembly GCF_019232065.1). Lineage (NCBI taxonomy): Eukaryota > Metazoa > Chordata > Aves > Galliformes > Phasianidae > Centrocercus > Centrocercus urophasianus. The sequence continues at coordinate 44,677,744 of NW_024884711.1, forward strand.
AGTGATATTACACTGCTTAGAAATTACAGTATTGGTCATGTCTATGAAGAAGAACTGTTATGAATGAGAGAACATAGAAGAATCAAACTCACCAATATACCAGCTGTAACAAAATGTACCATTGAGTAATCACAAGAGCAAGTCATCAGTTATAGAAATAATGTAAGCTGATAGCAATAACAATTAAGTGCTAAAGGAAATTCAGAAAGATAATGGAGATGGAGGAAAAGAAAGATGTTAATAAGCGCAAAAACATCTTATACCCAGCCTGGCTTAACTGTGCATGAAGATGCAAGAAAAATAACACCACTGTGAATGATTGATTATGGAGAATCGACCTCTGGAGCATCAGTGATGAACAGAGAAATGCACTGAACAGGCCACTTAGGAGAGTAGTAACTAGATCTGCACTAGTGTGTAGAGATCAGACACCAGAGATAGCCACCACCAATGGGTCATCTCCTCAGGGCAGCCCTTCTTTTCTCATTGTTGGCTCCTGAGAGTTCCTAAGTCCTAGTTTGTCCTTGGGCAAACACTATTCAAAAGCACCTTGCCTTTACTCATAGTAGACCCTAATGATAGCTTAATTTTGTTTTAAATTAAAGGAATACAGCAGTTGAAATACATAAGTCTGCCTTTCCTGCTGGCATAGCGTATCACCTGGAAATGTCTCCCACCTCCTCAAGGGATATATCCAGTCTGAAAAACACTTGAGCTCAGGACTTGTCTGCATTATGAGAGCTTAGTGAAAACACTCTGCTACCAGGTACCATCATAAATTTATTGTCTCGTTGTGACTTTCTCCTCTCATTCCTCCATACCTTGTTTTATAGTCACTAAAACTCAACTCCAAACTGGGCTATTTTCATTAGACAGAGTCCCACACCACCTATTCCAGGCCCAGACCTGTGAAAAGGTGTCAATGTCAAAACATTGTTTGTTCTGTTCATGGTGTTTGTTCTGAATTCTCTACAGAGAGATGAAATTACTACACCAGGTGCAGTTCAGGTGTAGTAGAAATCCTAATTTCTCCAGTGAGCCATCAGCTGCTTTATTTCTCATCTGCTAAACACAATGCAACCGCCTTATCTGCCTCTCAGACCCCAGGAAACAGTCACCTTGAGGTACTACACTGAAACCTTGCAGAATGTTTCACCTCACACTCCCAAAATAACATCTGTTCACGTTCACAGATGCAAGTGAGCTTTTTGTCAGGGCAAAGGGGTGACTTTCATCCATACAAGTGACAATACTCGCCGAGTTGGTGCATCTGTCTGTCCTATGCTTGTGTTGTACTCAGTGGTTATCTTAGCAGTACAGGGGGTATCTGTACTGCAAGGTTTACACATTATTAGATAATATTGCTTTGTATTGATCCACATGGTGACATGAATCCAGCTGCTTGGAGTATATGAGACTCACAGGTATACCAGGAAGACTTCAAGGGCTGGTAGTGTTGAAAATGGGTGAACAAGTCCTGTGATAGAGCAATAGGAGGGGCAAAGATCACCAAGCTAAGCATCCATTTGAGTTAAAGTGCACCACGCAAGCACACTAGGGAAGAGAACTGCCAAAGTGCAGCACTGGAGGCAAGCAAGACTTACTAGCAGCAGCACAGAGTAAAATAACAGCTGATGTTTCATCCCAAGAGCATTGGCAGGGCTCCTAATGGAAGGATACAGAGGTCAGTCCAAGGTGCATAAGCAAAGCTGTGTGTGGGCGAAGGCTGGAGCAGTGCCTATTGCCCTTTGTGTCTCAGGACATGCCATCACTGGATTTTGTTTTCAGAAGCATGAGATTCACACACAAGCTAACCGGAATAAACATGCAATTTTTCTTTCCCCTTCCCTTCTACTTCTTCTCTCCCCAACCCCTAACCCTGAATTTTAAAAAATAGCCTATCCAGAGAATTTTTTTAAAAAAATGTGGCCAGGAGACATGCCAAGTTTCTTGAAGATCTTTTTATAGCAGTAGCATCTGGCTCTTTGGGAGTCTCCGTAGGGAGTTCTGTTGGTGACTTTACATCTGCTGTGGTTAAGCTGCTAATGGACTGGCTGTCTGGGCTGCTCCCTGCTCTACTGATTTCTTAGCACCATGCTTTGGTTATTTGAGGAGCTTGAGCCTATTGACTTCTTGCCAGAATTACATCGTACATTCCTGCAGCAACTTGCATTGCAACACCCAGTTCATGCAGAAGGGGTTTCAGATGGAATAAGGATATTGGCTGGCATTTCATCACTCTCTCCTTGAACTCACCCAAGCCAGGATCAGAGCACTGTACAAAGCGTGGGGGTTTTTGATACGGAAGCCAAAGAGAAAGCAAATCCTTTTTCAATAATGCTAACGAGCAAATAAACAAATTAATGCATCAGAAGTTTTATTTGGAAACTCAATCAAAAACACTTTGCCCTCTAATGATGTGATGCAGCTCAATTTTTTTGTCATATTTAACATTCTCCAAATTATTTTTAATATAGCGAATTACAACTTTGTAGTGGAAAATCAAAATGCTCCATCTGTATCATCCTAAGGTGTAACAATTTTACATTTTCAACATTTTTCAACATTCTCAACCCAGATTTTTTCTTTGGCCAAACGTGGTGTGAAAACTACACCCAATTCTAAGCATGAATTTCTTGCATAATGTCACTGTCCAAAGAAAGTGCAGTTTTTTCTGGCACTGTATTTGGGGTTCAATTTTCACAGTTGATCTGTTTGATTTTTCATAGATTTGTTCTTTGTTGCCACTAAGAAACACTTTTCTCTCCCCTAAGGTTGAAATGACCCCAAGCAGCTGCTTCAGGAATAGGCATGTTGAATTTGAACGTGGCTAAACTAGAGGTGTGCTTTGTCATTTGCAATGCTCTAGATCATTCCCCCTGGTTCTAGCTGTTGCTTAGATATATGCTTATCTTCTGAATATTCTGGTTTGAGCTATTATAGATGAGACTCATTTCATTCAATTTGCAAGCCTCGCTGATTTGCTCACAGAGATAAATTATTTCTTCATAGACCTTTTATAGCACTGCCTTCATACCACTTCATCCCCTTCTCACTCAAGTTAGGACAAGAGGTTTCTGTATCTGATTGTTGTAGCAGCATTTTTTGTAAGAGTAACGATGTGAAAATATCTGCAGTTTCAAATTTACAGGTAGATTCAATATCCAACATCATACTACTAATCTTAAATATATGCCCATGTATGCATGGGCACGTAACTACACAGCTCAATGTAGGCCACATGACCTTTAAATTCACCAAATGCCTGGTGATACAACATTTTACTTTTCTTCCAGTTTCATTTAACATGGAAAATTCCTTGGATTCCCTGAAGTTTGTTATGTAGCCTGTGTTCATCTATCCTTCTTCTCACTCTTATCCAGCAATGTCGCTGAAATATGTCAAAAGTCCAGCAGAGCAGTAAAATGAATGTTTTCATTTATAAACCCAAAAGTGCCGGTTTTCTCTACTAGCTGCTCTGTGAATTCCTTCACTTTCCTGTAATAAAAGTGTCATGGGAGAGTTATGATGTATGCCAAACATAAGAGACAGGAGAAATGAAGAAAGAAAAGTACAGATGTGTATAGGTAGATCTATATTGAACTGAGGTCAGTGTCATTTGGGGCAGCGCTAGCATTTGAAGCTGGATTTCTGCTCCCATCAGATGGAACCAATGGGTGTACGAGGAGAATGTGCAAAAAAACAACAGTCTCTCAAGATGTGGTTTGACATTTCTGGAAAGAAGTTTCTTTGTTTGATGATATTAGGCTTTTGGGAGCCTAGTAACAGATAAAAAATAACATAAAAGAATACAACAGTCATGCAACATGAAGTACTCCAGTGTAAACTCCTTGTGTGTCTTCAAATCTGCTCAAAACTTCTGAAAAGGTTCACAGAATCATAAAGTTGGAAGGGGCCCAATCATTGAGTCCAACCCTTGACTCCACACAGAACCACCCAAAAATCAGACCACATGACTGAGAATGTTGTCCAAATGCTTCTTGAAGTCCACTAAGCTCATTGATATGACCTTTTTTTAACCTTTGTTCCAGAAGGCACCTTTTGATCATAGGGTTCTTCACGTTTTGACCTGTCTTTCAAACCTTCAGTCTGCTTGAGGATTCACTTGTGCATAGACCAAATTCAGTATTAATACCTTAATAGGGACAGATAAGATATAGTGGAAGCACCAGCCAGGAGAAAAAAGAATTTTTGTTTGATACATTCTCATTGTAGAGAAATTGAAAAAGGTAAATTTAGGATGAAAAGGAGCCAGTCTTAAGTCTGTGGTGCAGTCTGGAGGCTTCTATCCTGATCTATAGACATATCTGAATCCATCCCTGGTGCCATCAAAGAGTAAAAAATCACAGATGTGGTACAAAACATGTATCAACTTATCTATGCTCAGCAACTGAAAGATTAGAGAATGATGCCGATCATTTTGACTTTGAGGAGCTAACTATCTGATGATGCTTAGTCATATCTTCTTCCTATTAACTGCCAGTATTTTAGCACATAACCCAGCAATGAACCCTTTTAGAAAGAAGAAAAGACAAACAAAACCCACCTTTTTCAAGTCTACTCAGACAGAGAAAACATTCTCCAGAAGCACTGAGCTCACGAGCAGTTCTTCTGCACTGCTATTTGTAAATGTTGAGTGTTGGTAAATAAGAGGAACAAAGATATTTGGGAAGTGCCAGTGAATTTCAAGAATCCATAAACATTCACAGAGTTAAGTTCATGCAAAACCTATCTCTGAGAATCAAGCATTTCTTGAGTGGAAATGCTCATGGTGCAGAAAACAATAGATTTATCTTTTGAACTCCCTCAGTCCATCTCATGTCTCTGTGCTGTTAGTGGGGTTCTGACATGCTAGTGCTGATTTTAATTGCAGTGTGTTGTGTTCACAGCCATCTCCCCAGGAAACACATATGCATATGTTTTTAAAGTGCATGAACAGTTTGGGATCCTAAATCTCCCAAAAGAATTTACAGCACAGGTGTGTGGACTTTTCTTCCTGTTGATGCCCACAACTGACTTGATGGTTTTTATTCTGGTTACCTCCATCTGAAAAGACAGGTCCTTGAGAACATGGCATGTGTTCACCACTTTTCTGTTTCTTCCAAAACAGTAAACAAAATTTGGCTTCTGTCATTGTCCAGAACATTATTCTTTTGCTGAACTGAAAGCCTGAAGTTTCTTGGGATCTAATAAGTTACCTTTGTCCAGCACTGTAGTGTTATGAATGAAAATGGAAGGAAAAAGAGGACTTTCAAGTAGCACACTCAGAAACCAAAATCCAGGTTTAGTCTGGACAAGTAATTTACTGCCTCCAGAACACAGCTAAACAAAGCAACCTTCTGCCTAGATCCTGACCTTAAACACATTTTATAAAATGTCTCGCAGATCCCAGATATATAACATCTCCAATATTTCCACTAGCAAAAGCCCTGGAGGTTGCTAAGATGTTCTGCTGACTTTTTGGCCTTGTGAACCTGGTACAAGGTTATTTGATATGGATGGACTGGCCTAATGTGGTGTTTCCTGCTGAGGGGAAACTGGGTCTTGGAAGTGTGTCTACTTATGTCAGTGTGTGTGTGGCCCAAGTTTAAAAGGCAAATTTTACAGCAGTGTTATAACTATTTGCATAAAAGTGGATCTTGGGATAAGTGGAATAGCTCTGGGACAACACAATAAGACTGTATTCAATCTGTTGCCTGTGGGAATTTCTGGACTGAAAGCAGTAGGAATATGAGGTTAACAAAAGGTAGGCAAACATCTACAGAAACAGCATGGCAGCGGGCTGCAGAGATCTCTGCCTTCCTCCAGCCTTCTTGAAAGATTTATTTATCTTCTTTGGTTTACCAGTCTTCTCCAAAAGACCAAAAGGGATCCCTTTTCTCTGTCTAAAAAACGGGAGTTTCATACATGTTAGAAAAAACAGAAAGTAGAGAGAAAAGAACAATGAAAGCCACTAGTGAAAGATAAAACATTTCATTGATAATTTCCAGTACCACACGCACGATGGGCAAATCCCACAAACAAAAGTGCAATTAGTAACTACTGACCATCATTAATTTCTACTAATCTTTAGATTCCTAATAATCATAATTCTTGGCAAGGATTGCAGCCATTGACTGGAAACACAGTGTACTTGATGCTAGACTGACACAGAACAAAAAGACAGTTTCTTCACTGCGATATTTACAGTCTAGTTTCTTTCATAACTATTATTTTCATCTGAATGCATGTTTATGGTTTTTATCCAGTGGTTCATGGTACTGTCACACAGAAAAGTGAGCAGAGTGAGTGGCAGAGCCATTTCACATTGCTGTTTTGGAGAACGTGGATGAATTCTAGGGTGAGAAAAGTTGTCAAAGGTCCCCATAAGGTGGAGTTTTGCTTTCTGGCATTTCTCATTGCATCTCTTCTGCATTCACATTGCAGCTGACTTATGCTGTCACGTCCTGCTCCGCAGCAAAGTGTGGAGTCATGCAAGAACTATATCACTCAAGGAAACATTGCATGAAAGGCTGGAAACTGCACAGTCCTCAAACAGATGCTCAAAGTCCTTGTTTAGAAGCATTCCCAAGGGACGATGGTCCTTCTCCTAAGCACTCTGATGCCAACCCACAGATTGGAATGCCATCTCTTAGAGGTTTGGAGCCTGTTATTTCTCAGTACCACAAAGACTACGGTGGTTTTCAGGCTTGGTTCAGGTGAAATATTGGAGAATTTCACCCTCCAGAATAAGCATGACCACTGGACTAAAGGGATTTGCTTTATACTCAGAATTGGTGAAATAAATTGCTTCCCTTTTCTCCCTTTATATAAGCTGCTTGATAGCACAAATGGGTGTTACCATTGCTTGGTGCAGCTGAGCCAGCAGGAGCTGTGAGAGTAATCACACAAGCAAAACTGATTTGTATTTTTCTAAATTGGTAAGGCCTGTGCAAAGAGATGAAGCATTCTGCTCAAAGTTCCCTCTTTACTCTTTCCCACTGCAATCATGCCTTGACTGAGAGATGCAGCATTTCAGACTTGAATGAAATCTAGATTAAACATCAAGCTAATGAAGCTTGCTCTTTGACCACGTGCACAGAGGGGATGATGCATCTGGCATCACATCTAGATGATCTTAGCTCCCTCTGCTAATGTAAATAGCAGGTGCTTATTCACAGCAGTGTCAATGCAGATAGCGCTGAGCGCAGGGCTGGAGCAGAGATGTGTATAATGATACCACATTGGTTGTCCTCCTCCTGAAGGGTCAGACTTCTTGAGCTCAGAATCTCTTCCTCCACAGCTAGAAAGATAGTGCTTATAAATGATTTTGAGAGCCAGCAGATGTGCTATGGGGCACTGACACATCACACATGAGCCAATTTCCAATTGCTGTGATTTAGAGAGGGGCGGGGGGGTGCATTAATGTGATTCTTTCCATGATCAAAGTTGGAGCATGTTTCAGGGCCAAGATAAAGATTTAAGAAATACTGCCTGCTTAAACTACCTGGGGTTTTTGTACACAAAAATTGAAATGAAAAAGGAACAGCCATAAAAGAAGAGATTTGAAATGTAAATACATGGAAGAAGACAGAAAATCTGTGCCACAGGGGACTGGTTTGTATTTCTAGTATTAATCAACAATTAAGCACTGTCTTAAGAAGTTGCAAGGGTAAATTTGGTTCAGGGCATGTTGATCCATGGGTGGCAGAGCATGTGCCCCAGAGTAAGGTAAAATTTCATGCTGCTCCCAGCCAATCCTAAAATACAGCAACCATCTAGGAAGCTAAATAATGTTCTCTCAGGATGAAAATACCACCACAATTTATTTGAATACATCAGAACAATGTGAGTCAAGTAGTTTTGTAGTGCAACTTTAACTAGGAGTAGACATCTAATGGGCTGCTCCTGTTCATGAGCCCTACGGGGAGAAGGTGCAGGATAAAAGAGGAAATCCAGATCAGAGGATGCTTTATTCCCATTAATTATATCACAGGTAACCAGGATGGCATTGCATTCCTCCCACTGTAGGGAGTAGGAAGGGTTTGCATTAGGTGCCCTGTTATTACAAGGCAGACCTTTCCAACACTAATTCAGTGATGACTTCACTAGCTGGCTTCATTTACTGCCTGAAAACCTGTGATGGGTGAATAGGAAATGGATCACCAGTGGGCTGTTTTAGGGCATACCAATAAGATGAATTGAAGTAGAAGGTAGAAACACCTATTATAGTATTCACACACTCATCTTGTGCTTAGCTGAATGTGATGACAGTGATTCACATGAATATAGATTACTAGAATCAAAGAGCCATTTCAGTTGGAAGGGACCCTAACATCTACCTAGTCCAGCTCCCCTGCAGTGAACAGGGACACCTGCAGCTCTATCAGGTGGTCAAAGCCTCATCCAGCCTGACCTTGAGTGTCCTCAGGGATGAAGCACCCACGATCTCTCTGGGCAACCTGTGCCAGTGCCTCACTGCCCTTATTGTAAAAAAGTGACTACATGTAGCTTTGCAGCCAGTTTTGCATGTGTCTGGGTGTGGTGTACATCTGTGGGTAAGATATGTTTTGGAAGACAAGGGATGTGACGTATCTCTGTCTGTGTTGTGGTCTGTGCCTCTCTTCACACTGAGACATGCAGGAATGAGAGTTTGTTGATAACTACTACAAGCATGCTTACAGGGCACAAATCAACATCTGACCATATGTGTGTGTCTCCTTTAGTCTATCTGTCCTTTACTCCTTTACTCCTTTAGTCTATCTGTCATTCTGGTGAGAGATGGTAAAGCCAACATAGGTATATGATGCCCAATGTACCTTCTGAACAAGATGTGCTTTCTGAAACCCACCATGGCAAAACAGGTTATAGGAAGCAATCAGCCAGCCAAGGTGTTCAGCAAAGCAAGAGCTCCATCTCAGGCCTCTTTTCCCATTTCATACAGTGGATCTGTGCCAAAGGGTGGTCCCAGGACCTCCCTTCTTCAAAAGAGAAGGTGTTTGGCCAAAAGAAGGCAGCTGGGTCTCGGGGAAGGCTACATATTCAGGGTTGGAAAACTTTAAAAAAAAAAAAAAAAGAAAAGACAGATAGAAATAATTTTTCTGTAATCTGTAAGGGATCATCAGTTCCAAAAACTGCTCTGAGGAAAGACTGCTCTGGAGGTCTCACACAGCGGAGGTTAGATGGGATAAGGAGCCTCAGATTCTCTTTTTCTTCATTCTTTTCTCTTTTGCTGACTGTTGCAAGAACAGATTTCCCAGGTGGGAAGGAAGTGTAAGACTTAAATCAGACACAGATACTCCGTAAACTAGCAAAACCTCAGAAAGACAAGAAGTGTCTAGAGATGGGGCTGCACCGCCAAACACTACAGATCTGAAGACATCCAAAAATGTTCCACCACCTCCTTTCAGTGCCACCATAAAACATATCTTGGCTCCATTTTGGCTGATTTTTGTTTTAACAGTGCAAGATGTTCAGATTGTCCGCAGCCTGCCTGGACCGGACACTGCATGAATAAAAAGCAGCCACTCCTTTTCCTCCCCAGGGTGTGAGCTCTCTTATAAATCCCTCCAGGAGCAAAAGGAGCAAACAAAAGAGAATCATAGAATCATAGGATCATCATAGAATGGCTTGGGTTGGAAAGGGTTATTATGATCCTTGGTTGGGATCAAGGATCATCAATTTCTAACCCTCCTGCCAAAGGCAGGGCCACCAACCTCCACATTTAATACTAGACAAGAAAAGAAAAGGAAAAGGAAAGGAAGAAGACAACTTTCTTGCCTTGCTTTGCATTGCCTTGCCTCACCTCCCCTTCCTTGCCTTCCATTCCCTCTCCTTTCCTTTTAGAATTGAGCACGTATTGAATGGTTGTCTGAACATTGCATAGTTATCTGGATTGTGATTAAGAATCAGATGCTGTTAGAGTCCCTTCCTCCCTGTGAAGTCTTCTGAAGGTTGATATAAATAAAAATCCAAATATACACCATTACTGACTGCAAGTGTAAATTAGTACCATCAAAACTTCTGACTTCTTACTGATTTTCACATAGGACCTATGTTGATAAAGGTCTGAGGGAATGTGACACTGATATTTCATACTGGAAGCCAGTTTGTATTCATGTTCTTCCTTGCCATGTCCTTTCCAGGTATGCTTCTTTCCTCTCCTCACATCTCCGAGTTTCAGTAGATGTCGGTTCATTTAAGGGATTGATAATTTTTCAGTGATTCCCAATTATCTGCCTCTGGGCAATGAAAGATGCAGACAGGAATTGTAATCAGCATCTTGTGAACAATTGTGTGAACAAGAAATGTAATGAGAATCACTGAAGGACTGCTCTGCCTTCTAAACCTGCAGCAATGAATCTCCCCCAGCACAAATGTGGCAATTTCTGAGAATAATATCCCTTAATACTCTGCAGATCTCATTTGTCACATCTGATGCAGGATTGCAAAATACAGAATAAATGTCCTTGGACAGAATCCTGTAGGACAGAAGGACATAATATCTTCCTTGAAGTATTTGCTGGGGGATTTCCGTGGCTAAGTGTCAACATTTCCACCTGAGCAGATAGCTTGAATGTTTTTTTATTGCTGCCTGAGAGGTGGTCAATACAGTTAATAAACTGGAGCCTGATTCTTCTCATCCTAAAGTCCATGCTGAAGGTAGAGATTATTAATTATTCCCTCCAATTCTTACTTTTCTCTGCTGGCTATTGAGAAGAGAGACTAGCTCAGCTGTGTGTATTGACACTGCAGGCATGAGGGCTCGGTTCACCATCTGCTGCTATTTGAGGGCTTAATATGGGCATGTTAATCCCCCAAAAGCCAGACAGGTTTGGCCACTGGCATAGGTCTGCATTGCAGAAAGCCGTGGGTAGCAGCCAGAAGTTATTTACAGCTAGCTGATGCTGACCTCTTAGATTGCTTTCTCCCTAATGTTTTTGTGGGTCATATCCCAGGTAGGACTTGGGATGATGAAATTCCTTTCTGCTGCTGCTGTACCATGTTGCCACAGCTTCTCTCAGCTCTGTGACCCTACAAGCAAGGCAGAGCAGTGTGGCTATGTATAAATCACAGAACTGATTTGCTGAATCTCTCCAAACTGCTGAGACATTTCCACTGCCTTTGGCCACCCAGTGCTTACCTAGTTGACCTCTGAAAAACCCCCGTGTCTGAGCATGCCAGTACTTTCTCAGTCTTATTTGGCTTGTTTCCAGAAATAACTCTGCTATTTTACTCTGCTTTTTTTAAAACATGAACCCAAGGCTAAAATTGTTTTAGGTACACACTCGTAGACATCCACATTAATACACATATTCAGTACAATCTGTAAAAAGGCCAATTTGTCAATAGGAAGAAAGTCATTCAGAAATGTGAGAGATGTACAAATCCTCCATTATTTAGCTCTGAATGAAATAACCAGCTCTTTCATGAGTTCAAATGTACAGTGTGTTGCTTTGGTGGAGTTCACCTCCTTTCCTCATTGAAATTTTCTGCTTTCTCCAAAAGGAATTGAGAAGGAAAGCGTGGAATGGAGTGAGGTTGGCAGACATGAATCTGAATGCATATTTGAGAGCCCATGCAGTTTAATGTAATTGGCATATAAGTGTATTTTTCTCCAGATCCCCAGACTTTTCAGTTTGCCATAGGATTGCAGGGTAGAATTATCTATGGACAGTGTCGTTATTTCTAGAGCATTTATTGCAGCAATGCACCGCCCTCTCCTTGTTCCTCAGTATTTATAGATGGTTGGGATGCTGTAAAAAAGGTTTATAGTTAGTAACTTTGGACTGCTAAAAGCAATCTGCCTTTATCGGATTCACTTTATCCTAAGAGATATCTAGATACAGTTCAGCTAAATCACTAGAAGGGAGACTGGAGGGTAGGGACTGGTAGTAAAGGCCAGTGAAGGAAAGCTTTGTCACTGTCTCCAGAGAACAGAAATCTGTGCCTGTCTCTCCACTTCCCTGTGAGGAGCTGCAGGCCGCTATGAGGAACTACAGGTTGCCATGACAAGATGAAGGGCCATGCAGAGCTGCAGGCCATCATGAGGAGCTGTGTCTGTCTGTTTCAACAGCCTCCTCAGCAGTTGATATACCCCTTGTCCTCAGACCCTTCCTCATCTCTGCAACCCTCCTTTGGGCATCCTCTAACAGCTTTATGTCCTACACTGTGGCACCAAATTTGCACCCAGTGCTTGAGGTGAGGCCACAGCACAGAGGAGGGGGAACAGTCTCTACCCTCACCCAGCAGTGCTGAGCTTGGTGCATCCCAGGGGACGGGAGCCCTTTTGGCTCCAGGGCACGCTGCTGGCATCCAATGTGTTCTCAACTGGAATCATAGAATCACCAAGGTTGTAAAAGACCTCCAAGATCATCCAGCCCAACCATCCACCTACCCCAGTTGCATTTCTGTGGGGCTGCTCTCCAGACTCTCATACCTCTGCATGCAGAGCTAGGGCTGCCCTGTCTCACACTGCAAAACCCAGCACTTCCTCTTGTTAAACTTCATGCAGTTGGTGATTGCTCAGCCCTCCAATCTGTCAGGATGCCTTTGCAAGGCCTTTCTCTCTCAGTTTAGTGTTGAAGGCAGAAGGCTGAGAGACAGCAGTGAAATGATAATGGTTGAGACTGGCTCTAAGGAGGAATTTTTTACTGTAATGAGTATAGCCAAGTGGTGAAACAAGTTATATGAGAAGGTTGTGCAATCTCTATCTTTTACTGTTTTCAAGATCAAACTGAATAAAACAACCTGTCTAATTTGAGAGCTGACTCTGCCTTGAGCTGGAGGCTGAGTCCTCCTGAGATGAAGTAGGGTCACAAACAACCTTGGTGTTTGTGCTTTCACTGTAGAAGTCTTGAGTGATATCTTCTGGGGTCTGATGAACCCTTTCAGTTGTCTTTTTCTCACTTGATCTTCCTTTGATGTGGCTCCTTGCCCTTTGGAATAGATAGGGCACTCAAGTCTCAGTATGGGTAGCTCCTTCTCAAAGAGGCCATTGCTGTCCTCTTAACCTCTGCTATCTGCTCTGGTTTAGAGTCTGTGATACTGATGTCTGCAGAGAGGTGTATTTGTGGAGAAGAGCTGTGCTTTGGATTTCACAGCTGCACCAGTTAGTGAGTGGGGAGGATGAGGGAAAATGTCATACAGATTTCTTGTGGTTTGCTAATTTGGGTTTTGCAGGAAAAAAAAATAGAGAAGAAAAAAAAAAGGAGAAAACCTCACAGTTGTATATTTATCCTGAAACCACTAAATTCAAGCTTGAAAGTATATTAGGCCATTTCAATGCACACAGGAAAACTATTGTTGAGCAAAATTGTTCCTCGGTTTTACTACTGTAACATAGGGGCATGTGTTGGAGTTTAGAGACTCCCTAAAGAGCAGCTGTTGGCCTGTAGCAATTTAACTGAGAATGTAGCTATGGCAAGCTGATTATATTTCTAAATCTGACTTTGGCTATCTTCCCCTTTATCTTTGATCTTGTAGGCCTCATCCAACAGCCACCTCAATCAAGACGTATGTGCCTTAGAGATTGATGAGGTTTGGATCAGTCTTGGATAGCACAGAGGTTACAGCCAAACATGTACTTAGTTTTATGCCTCATCCTTGCAGTGGGTGGGAGCAAACCTAAAATAAGAACAGAACTTTCCATTCCCCAGGGAGGGAAGCTGGTAGAGGCTTTCCTAAGCACGTATGCATCAACTTGGATATGTACCACTACAGCTGTAATGCCATAAAAGTCAGGCACCTAAATTGGAGTAGCACTAGGAGCCTAGATACCCTGTGGTCAATGGAGGTGTATAGGTTCTATTGAAATGTGATTTAAAGGAAGGATCCAATTTGCTGTTCTGAACTGTCCTTTCATGGAAATTTTTAGCTGTCAATTAAAGAAGGAGCTCAGAAAGGTTAAATTCCTAATGTAAATACCTGGGTCATATTTAGATCCATATCTAGACACTCGCCCACCCAGTCTGTGCACTGGGTGTTCTACCACCCCTCACAGCACAAGAAAAATCTCATGCCAGTTCAGTTTCCTCACTGCAGGTATGTGATGTCTTCTGAGATTCCCTCGGCTAAGTATCTTACCTTCTAGGATACAAATGACAGGGAAAAATCTAGGTAACCCACTGGTTTTACTGCTGGAAATGGCAGTAAGTACCTCTACTTTGGCAGTTGATTTTATCCCGAGGTTTACTTAAACTATAATAAGATTCAATGCACTCCATTAATGTACAGACTGCATACAGACAATTGAATTCAGAATGACTGAAATCTTTGTGGTAGGGTTAATACTCCACTCCAGCCCATGGAACTGTCAAAGTCCCAGAATATTAACTGTTGCCCTAAGAGTGAGAAAAAAAGAGACCCTATCTGGATGCCTAATGATGATCAACACCGTAACTGACCAAAGAAGAAAATGCAGCAGCACGATGCTGAGCCTTATTGCTGATTTCATTTAAATCTAGTTACCAGGCATGTCATTAGCATAAAGATTGCCTGAAGTGACTCAAATTCACATCGATACTGTGTGGAGCTCTGAGGAGATAATGATCTGCATCCCCAAACGCTGCAGTTATAGTATCTCAGAATTCTTTACAAACTAGTAACCCTGAGTTTCATAAAAACAGACAGGGCTTTGAAGTGTAAACCCAGTACTTGTCTTTATTTTTAAGGCAGATTTCCTTAGGCTCTTCTGACTACAGTCTCCAGTGGAGGCATTTTCATTTATCCAAATGAAACCACATTCGCACTCCAAATCACAAGACCTTCTGGGTAGCTGGTAGGATGTTCTATTCTTTAGTTGGGAAGTCAGCGCTGTTGCCCTGGAGTAAGTTTAAGACTGATGGGAGAGGAGGAGGAACGGTGTGTTCATATGATGGCTACTGATATTGAGAACAGCCCTGATTGAGACTTTATTGTCAAGATGTATTTGAAATGTATATGTACATTTTATTCTCAGTTTATTGTGTTCTCTAGTGCACCATATCTCTTCGTTCTTACATCTATTAAAACCACAGATGCTAAATAGAAAATAAGTCACAATAACACCTCGTTCCTCATAAGTAGTGTTTATTTGGGTGGTTAATGCCTTATCTAATTATTGTGCAGATACCCCAAGAAATTTGTGTTAAGAACTGAGTCTCATCAAGGTAAACAAATCAACTTTTAATGACTGACTCCTTGCTATAGCATTTAATAAGAAAAAGGTCAGGAAAGAGAGGCGAGGCAGCAAGCAAACCATTTAGAACAGTTCTCTTTATAAAGAACATGAGAAAACATAGGTTTGCGTGCCAAAATCAGCAACAGGGGAAAGTTTTACACAGTGGTCCCTATTAAAATGTCTACAGATGCCTTTGCAATTACCCTTGCAACACTGTTTCCAGATATTTCTGAAGCTAAACATGTATTTGATACTAATTGCAGAGGACAGCATAAGGAAAGTTAATTGCTAACCCCAAAATCATAGTGACCCACATGAACTTTACTATAAAGGGGATAATCAAGATTTATGTAGGTTATTTTAGGCAAGCTGTGAGCAGTAATACACTTCCAGACCGCTTACCATGGTACTGAAGGTAAATTTAGGCACCTGTCTTACCGTCTCAGATTTTTGGCTTTATCTCATGATCAATTTCCCTCACTCTGATCCCTGCACAACCAACAGGGGAAACAGTGGTGAAGCACAAGGCACTTACAGAACCGGACTGAACATGAACCTTTTTTCTTAGTAGAAATGAAGTTCTATTGCCAGTGACCCGAGCACAAATTTTTGTGTTTGGGATACACAATTCAGCTTCAAAACCTTGGCCAAACCACAGCTGAGAGACTCCAATGCTCTGTTTTTGACACCTGACTTTACCAGAAAATTCATTACTTGTGCTGGATGTGGCATTTCCCTTGGCCTTTCCTCTCCATCTACAAAACAAAGCTATAATAATTTCTTCATCTACTCAGAAATGACTCATCTGTCTTGTCACAGAAATCAAATTACATTTTAGATGACTGAAGCTATCCCACTAGATCTCCAGTTATAAAGTTAGATGATCATGTGTTGGTCTTGTGTCACATCTTTCAGTCCTGTGCAGATGACCCTGAGTGCCTGTCATTATAGAAATGTGTGCAGCACAAAATGGGATTTGAACTTAGTTTGAATCTCTTGAGAAAGTCACCAGAAAGCACATCTGCTGTTACCTTAAACAGAAAAAAGATTTGGTTAAGAAATAAAGGCATGAATATACACGTTTTATCAGATCTAACAATAAACTTGGCATAAATCTTCTAGGAATCTGGTGTTCCTGTCCCTGTTCATTGCAGAGGAGTTGGACTGGATGGCCTTTTAAGTTCACTTTCAAATCAAAATACAGTATGATTCACTGAACCCACTAGAGGAAGGAAAAGAAGTTATTGGCTTTCTTACAGTAAAGAAAACTATGGTCTTCAGTACTGAGATGCAGGTAAGCAGAAGTCCAACCTACTTAAAGATGTCATGGATTCTCTTCTGATGAAATCACTAGAGAATTCTTAGGGAAACACCAGGAAAATATGAATCTCCTCAGTCAATTATGTGAGTTATTCTTCAATACATTCATTGCTGGAACTTCTTTAGTTACATATCAAATACCTCAGGGATGTTCAAATGACTTTTTCCTGCAAAAACACAGCTTATTTGGCTCTGTTCAGTCAATACTCCAGCTCTGTATATTCTTCTATCTTTGCAGGTGCCGATCCCCGCCTGCTCATGAGTTGCAAGTCCTTTTAGGTGATGGCCTTGTATTTGAATTAGTGGCTATGAAGGCTTTAAATTGCAGCTCAGAAAGCCCTATCATTAGTGACAGTAGACAAGAATCTCTGAAACGGAAATAAATCTTCGAGAATTTGGGAACGGATAACCTTAATGGTTATTGCTGCCTTACTCAATGCTTAGCACTGGCTTTAAACATCATTTCATACAAGCTGGGCTGTCAGACATGGCACAGGATCCAGAGGAGAGCTATGCATTTCTCATACTTCAGATGGAGATCAGATAAGAGAACCTATGGTATTTTCAGTTTCATTAAACGCTTTGTGTTAAGGGACTTATTCCTTCAGGCATGAATTCATTTTGAAGATGTGTGCCCATACACAGGGAGCAACATGTGGGACAAGTGTGAGAACTGATGTCATTGTTTGTGGAAATCTTGAGCTTCAAAGTGCAGAAACTTCATTTGAAATGCTGAGGAAGGTCCCATCATTTCCCATTGCCCTTTTGTTTCCCTGGTAGCTTCTGAGACGAGCAGTGCTCTAAATTTCACTGACTGAGTTGCCTGGTTTCCTGCTAACTGAAACGAGATCTTTCACAACAACCATTTCACATGCAGACATTTGCATGTGTTCCCGTAACACTTGAGTTTGAATCTGCAAGCTGAAACTACCTCGAGTTCTGCATTACTCAGTTAATCATTTGGTGAATGTGGTTAACATTTCTCAGAAGTTCTGCAGTATCTCACAGGAAGCACACTTCTAAGCTGTACCTCCCTAACACTGAGTAACTTGCCTTAAGCAATTGCCTAGCATTAAAATAGACACTGATGGAGAGTCTTAGATGACATTTTGTTTCAGAGCTGGGACAGGTTAAGAGAACGCATGGATTTTACCATGGATCACTGAGAAGGGAGAAGTTGATAAGATGTAATCTGATGAAGAACTTGAGCACTCGCAGTTCAGAAATCTTTCTCAGTGCATCACTTTGTTACTTCTACTGCAGACTTAAAGCTGAGTGCAACACAGTGCTGCAGCTCTTGGTTTTGAGTGTGTGATAACGTAAACCCTGTGAACCCACTCTGATGAGCTTTATGGTGTCTTCCAGCATTTTGTTTCCACTTTTTACTTACTCGTTTTTGTGGTAGAAAACAACTCTGGAAGCACTTTTCAAGAAAGCAACATCAATGAAAAACCCAACTGTTTCCAACTTGACAGTCTTTAGTTTGAAGGGGGATCCAGTAACAGCTAAACTCAAAACTGCTTCATCCTTAACAGGGGCCATTAAAGCAGTGTTCAAAAACAAAGGGCATCATCCATTTATGAAAGTTAATGGAGCAGAATGTTCATTTTAGCTCCGAGTTATATTCACGTCTGGTTCTGGAATGCTTACTTGCAGAGCTTGAGTTTTTAACACAGAGCGGGTGCTGGAAGGAGAAAATCAAGAACAAATT
This sequence comes from Centrocercus urophasianus, assembly GCF_019232065.1. NCBI lineage: Eukaryota > Metazoa > Chordata > Aves > Galliformes > Phasianidae > Centrocercus > Centrocercus urophasianus. The sequence continues at coordinate 44,695,935 of NW_024884711.1, forward strand.
GGCCAGACACATGTCTTGTCAAGAACCAAAATAGGCCATCAAAGCAGGAGGTGGAGGAGATCAGGTTGCAAGATGCATCTCATCTAGGGGAAGATCGATGCTATTGTTTGTGTATGATTGAGAGAATGTGTGTTTATGACTTCCTGAGCAGATTCTGAGGTTTATAACCAACTGGTTTCAGACTCTTTTTGGACATGACTATCACCCACCGGAATTAATGTGTTTTTCCTCCCTACAAACAACTGTAAAAATGAAAATGCCCTTCTTTTTAAAGTGCAGTATTTCAGCATCTTTTTAGTCACATCCTTCTTAGTTTCTTTTTTTGATCTCAAGCAAAAATACAGTCTTGCTTCTCCATTTGTTTTTTCCTATTTTCCTTTTTTTTTTTTGTGAAAGCAAAGGAAACTAGTGGCAGCAAAATCTGGGAAAAAAGAGACTGAGAAATATAGAGGGAAAATATATATATTTCCAAAGCATTAAGAAGTTTTATTATTTTCAATAAAAATTTTGGTAACTTTCTTTGAAAGGCAGAAGAAGGACTGCTGTGCTAGAAAAAAATCACTGCATTAAAAATTCCAACCAACAAATCAAGTAAAAGAGTCTTGGAAGACTATTGTAGTAGCTTTCCACTGTTTCTGTCAGTGCTTCAGCACTGTCAGCATTGCAGGTGCCATATCATAGTCGCACTGAATACTTTTCCAGCATTTGCAATGGAATTACGTGTAATTTGGAGGAAGCCAAGTCTGAGATGCATGTTCTGGCTCATTTCCAAGTCTGAGTATCTCAAAGCAATTAATAGTTAACAGATTCACTACAGAAGTCTAAGCACGCGCTTCTGATAACAAAGCCGTGGATAACCCAAGTCGAGAGTATTGCACAGATCCTGATGTACTAAATGATCCTTTTGTTTTAAAAAGATCTTCAGCTATAGGCATTTGTGTTCACTCTGACTTACTGGTTGAATGATTAGCTTGAATATAAAGTTATTTACAATAAGGGCAATCAGAGACTGGCACAGGGTGCCCAGAAATGGTGATGCCCCATCTCTGGAGACACTCAAGGTCAGCCCAGATGGGGCTCTGAGCACCTGATGGAGCTGTGGGTTTCCCTGTTCATTGCAGGGGTGTTGGACCAGATGGCCTTTCAGGGTCCCTTCCAACTCAAAAGATTCTGGTTCTATGATTCTGATTTGTGTTTCTTTCACCGCAGTCTCTAGATAGAGACATACTGACTTCGTTAACCTCTTTCTTTATCCTTCTTAACCCTTTTCTTCCTTGTGAATGCAGCTCTTTGCCGCGCTCCTTGAACTTATGACACTAATATGGTAAAAGAATCTCACTTCAGAGCCTTTGCCAATGGGTTGAACTAATTCTATTTTAAGTTGTAAATGGTTCCTGTTGCCAGAGATTAAGCTAGTTTCCATCTCCAATGAAGGCAGAACAAAAGGTCCTGGACCATAACTGCCATTAGGGAGATTTAGTTGGATTCCATGATGAAAATACTAAGGATGATGAAGTACTAAAAGCACTCTATTGGGGTTGGAGAAAAGCCTCCAGTTTTGAGGGTATGCAAGAGAAAGGTAGATATCCATCCTTTATACACATTCAGGTAGTCCACTTCTCTAGTGATAAGAAACAAGAGTCATTCTATATTTTGAAACGAAAATCAAGAAATTCTAAGCTTTGGGGAAAAAAAAAAAAAAAAAAAAAAAAAAAAAAAAAAAAAGCCAACACCTTAGAGATCATTATACAACAATTCTTATGCCAAAATCCAGATTTCTTTCAAGCTGAGAATGACTTCTGGAAAGACATAAGATTATTCAGAATGCCCCATTACTGTACCCTTGGTTATGAAGTGGTCTGAGGGTCTTGAGCTGGGCAAGTCTGCAGCTGTAGCAGATTCAATCTTATAGAACTCCTCCAAACATTGATTCATACTTCATCCATTGCCAGATAACAGTTAAGAAACCAGAACTCACACAGGTCCTTATCATATGAATGCAGTTGGATTGGCTTCGGTGAAGAAATTCAGGAGATGATTTCCAGCTGTACATCTGATACAGAAGGAGGCTTTTCCCACAAGCCTCAAATTTTGTGTTTCAGCCCTTTTGTGCATTCAGATCAGCACTGGCCCACAATGTATTTGATGATCTACCTCAGCTGGAAGTTCAGCAAGCCAGCTCTGTAAAACCTCATTTGGAGGTTCACTCCCCTTCACAAGGTTCACTTCTCTCTCCCTGCACAAGAAACCTGATGTTCAGAACCAACAACACATACAGATTTCCATGATTTTTGCAAAAAAGAATTCAGTATGTTCTTGTTCTGCGAGATGTGAATCTTTATGTCTTCCTCATAGGTTTTTCTATATCAAAATCAGAGTGACTTCAGTGTAGCTATTCCCCAGCCTCAGCCAAATTCATTAAAACCGAGAGGATAATCTCTGCTTAGAAATGAGCAAGGGCTTCACAATATGAAGCTGGGAACTGATCTGGAAGTTATGGAATGGCAGCAAATCACTGTATTGTACCTACGTAAATAGAAAGGACAGTTTATAGTGCCAAAGCTTTTCAAATGGCTTGAGACATACCAGAAAATCTGGAAGAAGTAAATTCTTCAAGTAAATGTGTTTTGTGACTCCATATTTAAGAGTATTACTGATCTATTAGCACAAAATGCATGAAGAAAGCCTACATTTTAAAAGCTATTTTTGTCCCTTAAATTGTATAAACACTTATATCTATGAAAAATACTCATATGGAATCAAGAAAAAAAAAACAAGTTCTCTAGGACTCCTGCTTGCCTGATAGTTGAACTGTAGCTGGATACTGCATAGATTATTCTTGTGCAGCTAGATTTTATTTTTGCTGAAGTCAGGACATCCATATAGAAAATTAAACAGAGCCAAACCATGGATGTAGGCAACTTCCAACAGTTGCCCCACCATTATATTGTTAGCATAGCCCCTGACATAGCTTTGACTTGTGTTCAAGATCAAATGCTCAAACAATGCTTGAGAACAGCTGAAGAAGAGCACAGAGTAGCTTGCTCCCAATAGAAAGATCACTTGTGGCCACTTATTTTAGGGTCTGTGGTAGAGAAATCATCTATTTGTATAGCCAGCATCCAAGAGTAGGTTAATATTGTTTACTAGACTAGACAGAGTCCTATGTGTTGGCCTTCATGGGGTTAAATTTGCAACATTCAGCTTTTTCCAGAGAATGACTAGACAGCTCAGTGTCATTATGGAGAATGAGCAGAGCTTAGCAGTGCTTCAGTCATAGAACCTATACACACACATAGCTGCATGCACACACTCCCTGCCAGATGGAGAAACATAGCCAGTGACTCAACAAGGTCCCCAGTGGAAATCCTTCTCATGGGACTTGCAAACAATGCAGCAGTTAGGCACTGGATCATGCAAAAGACAGAGCATGGATTAGTGGTGAGGAAACTGGAGAAGGAATAAAATATGCAAAATAGAACAAAATACAGTTTCTTTCTACTGCTTCTATAATTTCAGTGTCTGCTCACCTTGCTTCAACACGCTGGCATTTACAACTATGGAATTACATTAGTAAGAAAGGGAGCAAAAGGAAAAACACAGTGGGCAAGCAGTGCCCAGATGTGAGATAAATGTAAGAGATTTTCCTTCTGCTAACAAGGACAGCTGTGGCAGAAAAAAATAACAGGACTTAAAGATTAAAAGTATTATTTTTTATGATTAGATAAGGAAAGATAACCCCTAATAGTGCATTTTCTTTTTTTTTTGGAATAAATTCATGTCAAAGAGGAGATTCCCACAGGCAACACACAGAAACCTTTTCTGGAATGCAGGGCTCCAACACACAGAAAAATTCCTTTCACAAGTGAACTTCAAATTCCAAATTTGGATCTTTTACTTTCTTCGATCTTCCATCTCCAGTTTCCTGGCTGTAAATTAATATGTGTTCAACTGTGATGCCATGAGAGTGCATTATGCACAGGTCTTCATGTATTCACAGTGCAACTTTAATATTAACAAACAAACCAGCCAATAAATAAGCATAGCTTTTTTTAAAGCTATGTGTACCAGAGCCTGTTTTCCAAGGGTGGACCTCCTGCATGGTTTTTGTACTCTGAATGTTCCGCAGAGACTTTTTAGGGATCATGCTGGCCATCATGTTTTAGTACTCCGGCCCCATTAATATCCAGCAAGATTCTAGAGGGATCCTTTACATGTAAGACTCTCTACAGTCTTCCATGTCCCATTGGTGTACTTCCACTCACAGCACATTCTCACCTTCAAAGGACAGAGCGTCTCAGAAAATGATTCTAATCTGGTTTAATTTCCTTAATTTCCTTTTCTCTAAATAACATACAGCCGAGCAGCTCAGCCATGATGTTAAATCCTGAAGAACTGCAAACAGCGTGCAGAGGAGTTCACTACAGGGTGACTTTTTGTGATTTAAAGTTATCATTAGGGAATAAATTCAAAAAGTTCTCAGAGCTGTGGAAGCTAAAGGAGAGAGCAAAGTTTTATTTAGCTATGTGCTTTTTTTTTTCTTTTTTTTTTTTTTTCCCCCTTATTTCTTTGTGTTATGTTAAAGATGTGGCAGACAAGAGGCTATAGATGTCACTACGAAAATACGAGAACAGGTTCCTTTTCTTCTACTATGTGTTTTCCATCTCCTGTTCTCAATGAGTAAGATGTTCACATAGAAACAACTTCCTTTAGGGTGAGTGCTCTGAACCCTGTACTTCTACATCTCATAGGAATTAGTTGCTCAGCTACAGAGATAACATTGCTTTTCAAGACTCCATGACATCTGTATGTCATGCACCAGCAGGTAATTCAGAGCATGCATGTAGGAAATACAGGCCTGTCTGCAGACATTTTCATGCTCTGGTCATTTTGGTATGGATAAAGTGGCTTGCTTTGTAAGGAAATGTAATAGGTGCAGAGAAAGAAGAGAGATGGGATTTTTCAGCTTACCCATCTTTTCTGGTGGGATTCAATGTTTTTCTACAATCTGGAAAGCATAGCAATTTGGTTTGGGAGAATATGCTGTTGACAAACATAAAAAATGAACCATATAAAATCAAGATCAACTAATCTGCATACTGAACTCACTGGCTACAGGACACATACTTGAAGACCATTTTGAAGATGATTTCAGTTGATGTTTTAGGCGCCTCAGTTGCACTAGGGCATCTCAGATAGGTCTAGATGCCTCTTTTGGCACTTTGCTATCAGATGACAAGAGTCCTGGCCTTCCTTTCTGATTCCTTCATTGTAGTTGAAACAAAACAAGAAAATCACTCCTCAGCTTAGTAGATGGTTGGAAGCAAGTGCAGATTATTTAATTAAACAGTAAACTACATTCTTCATGCTTTTGCTGATCTCAGTGTAAGCAAAGTAATATAGGCCAGCCAAGCACACTTTCCTCACATGGATGAGAGCCCAATTAGAATTAGAATGATGACTTCCCAGGACTCTGATGTTCAGTCAGGTAAGTAGGTTCTGTGTATGTGAACAGACCAACTACTTACTCTTGGACTTTCCAGCCTACATAACCCGCAGACCAGTTGAGTGGAGTTAGGCTGGCCTTCAGTATGCATCCAGAACAAGAACTGAATTGATTTCCTCGGGATCATAGCAAAATAACTGATGTTTTTTGGCCGCAACACATCCCCATCTTGCATAAGCATTACTGTAGCATGTAGTCTGCATTGATCTGGAGGATTGAGATAGGTTTCTACCAGGAATCTAGAGAACAAAGGTCAGAGCACTTCTTGGAAATGTTTTTTTTTCCACTCACAGTTCGCAAATGTATTTGTGATGGTAAAAGGACAGGCAAGACAGTTTTGGCAATGCAAATCATTATAGATTATTTGTGAACTTCTTTGAACTTAGTTCTTTCATTAAATATTGTTAAGTTCAAAGTATTGTGCCATTTGGAATTAAAACAACAATTTGAAAAAGAAATACAAAATAAAACCATACAGACAGGCACAAAACTTAAAGCCCACAACTAAACCAAATGACAACACCAAAAACCTATTAAAAAATCACTTTAATTTTCCAAAATTTGAGAGTTCTTCCAGGCTCAGGAAATTCTTTCTATCCCCTTTAACTAATTAGCTAAATGAATATCACTGCTAGATCGGTTGATTGCCTTCTTTCTGCAGTCTTACAGATGCATGTTCTGCCTTTCTAGTCTTCTGCTTCCTCAAGAAAACTCTTTAGTGTGTGTGTATTGTGTATGAAGTACTGTCTAGTTGTAGTATTGCCTACCTACACCCAAGTTAAGCATCCAAAAAATACAACAGATGACAACTTTCCAACTTTGGAAAGGAGGAGCTCTGTACGCACTGTCTGTGATGCAGCCTAATAAATTACAGCTTGGGAAATAAACAAGACTAATTTCTTTAGCTCATCCTGTCCCTTCAAAATATCAAGAGTCAATGGATGACGTCAAGTCTGCGTGCTAGCTTTTAGCTTGGCTCACTGAACTGCTGTGGTCAGTCATACCTTGGCTCCTCCAGGAGCTTTCACACCTTTATGCACTTGACCTTTTTCTTTGCAAGACTTAGCCTCAACATTTTTATTTTATTTTATTTTTTTTACACTCTGCTCATTGTATGAAAATAAGCCCTAGCGCCAAGAAGCTGCCACAGAAAGATTTGGGTAGAATACAGTCTGTATAAAAAAAGATATTTCTTACAAGCTCTGAGCATTCTTGGGATCTTTGGAAGTTCCCTCTGTGTCGGGAAGCAGATGTTTCAGAACATCTGCTGCACACAAATGCTACAGTACTGTCAACGGCTCTGGTGCTATTATCCTGCAAAAGCAGAGTAAGATCACAGATAAACAAGAAAAGGATTGCATAAAAAGCTGTTGTTCATCTGAAAGCTTCCAGTGTGGTTCAGGAACTGTGCAGGAGATCACAGTTTCTCTGCACCCAGCTCGATGATGGATGGTTATTTGCTATGAGGGATCTGAGATAATTTGATCAGGAGCAAGCCACATCCTTGCCATGCATTCTGCTGGCACTGCAGTTCAGCATTCCTTGGCCCTTGTAGCCCATCTGGCTGGTTGCTTCCTTCAGACTTTTGACTAAGCTAAATGGTCTTGCTAGGACCAGTCAAGAAGGAAGTAATATCCTGAAATTGCACGTTAGCCAAATGAGCATTTTTGTCTTCTTTTTTTTCTTTCTTTCTTCCTTTCTAAAATTGAAAACAATTATTTATTTAGAAATTTCAATTGTTTTCATTCATGTTCATTTCCTGGATGATCTTTGCTTAAAAAAAAAGAAAAGAAAAGAAGAGGAAAAAAAAAAAAAGTAATAGTAATAATAACCCCTCTTCCACACGCATAACATACAAAACTGACAGACTACATTTTGCTTTGGGTTTGCCTTTTTTGAAACTCAAGACAAAGCTTGGAATGCAGTTCTACATTTTTACTAGTTATTTTAACACTAAGAAATAACAGCTGAAATAAAGACCCCACTGAGAGATGCTTCGAACATAAAGTATAACATGCTTTGTGTGGCTCTGACAGTGTCACTAAGGATTATAATCTTTTGTTCAACATGAAAACACTGCATAAGTGGATCCTATGGTCTGTACTGTAACTTGCTGTGTGTGACATCCCAACTTGCTTTCAATCTACCAAATACTCCCATTGCGGCAGTGACTTTTTGTAACTTCTGACAGAAGTAGGGCTTCACAGATGACAAAATGCTCATAAACTGTGCATCTGGGACCACCAGCTTCAACTATGAGTAGAGACTACCAATGGACTGGTTAAAAAAACAAAGGCACTTTGACTGGGAATGGTGGGGAAAAGGGTGTTGCAGTTTGAAAGCTTTCTTCCTGAGATGAACGAAACAGCCGAGAACCAGTTGCACTTGATCCTTTGCTCATCAGCCCTATTTCACATACTTGGTGGCCAGAGTTAGTCTTCAGCTGACTTTCTTCTGAAAGCTCCTGAATGCCATCAGAATGAAAATAACAGCTTTAAAAACACTGAAGAATTCCCTGAAGTTTTTCTCCACAATTATTTTTGCAATTGTCATATTTTATAGTTGAAAGACACAGCTTTGTAACAGCCTCCAGGAAGAGAAAATTCATGTGAAAGCGAACTTTCAAGGCCCACAGCCTTCAATCCTAGTAGAATGTTTATAACATTTTCAAGGATTCCCATGGCTAAAAACACATCAGGAGAAGTTTATTTGTTTACAAAGCAGTTTTAAGTCATTGTAATTATACCAACATGTATGACATGACAATTATTGATATTTTTTAGGTCAGATCTCTGTGGCCAAATGAAAAGCTCTTGATTGATCTCAGTGAACTCTCAGGTCTGTTTGGGTCAAATTCTTTCAGTGATTTCACTGCAGTTAGGATAGGAATCTGACTTCCCCAATTTCTGTGGAGCAGTGCAGCCTTGCAAGGGTTGAAAATCTCACAGAAAGATTTGGGTAGAATATAGTCTGTATAAAAAAAGATACTTCTTACAAGCTCTGAGCATTCTTGAGATCTTACCTGATGTCTTCTCTATCAAATCTCTTAATGATTGTAACATTTCTAGGCATAAAATGAGAGAGGTTTCCAAGTTTGATCAATGAACTGTAGGCATGGCCATCTAGTCAAGCTGAGATGCAGGGAATAATTCTCCACTTCTCCTACAGCACTGAAGCAAAAGGAGCAAAATTTTCCAAAGGGTTGAGACAACTTTCGTGACTTGTAAACGTGTCTCACTTGGTGAGCAACAAAGAGGTTCCTGTTTTGCCAGTGAAGACCTCCAGCTTCTGTTTGTCCAAGCACTGGTGACATTGCTGCAGCCACTGCCACGTCTTCTGACAAATTGGGTGGAATTTTCTCAAGTCTTTTTATGTAAATGTCTCCACGTGTGCTGATCACTGAGAACATCTTCTATAGTTTGTGACAATTCAGTCAAGAAGTGATTGATTTATAAAGTGTGTGTCTAAAATGTGCCACATGGAATCCACCTACATTTCTTTCTTTTTATTTTTAAGATTGCAAGCACCAGTCGTCTTCTTTGAAGAGAAATGGGAACTGAAATCAAGGTTAAAGGATGCTGAATAACATCTTTTGTGCTGAGCAGAGAGACTAAAGGGAAGTTATTTTCTTTCTTTATGTTTTGGTATCAATTAACTCAGCTGCTTTCCATGTCTGCGTTTCCTTTTCAGGCCTCTCTAACCTTTCTCCTCTCCTTAATATAAGGGCTATATTTCTGTCTCCTAATGAATAGCTGCAGCAACAGCAGATGGCCCGATGATGTGGTTTGGGCTCTGTTCTTGAGGATCCGCTGTGTGCTTTGGAAACAGCTGAATTTTGAGCCATTTGGACACCATGGTCTGAGGGAACCAGTGAACCATATAAAAGCACAGCATCCCCTAATTTAGCAGTTAAAATAGTGGGAACAGAGAACACTGCTGAAATAGCAACCGGAGATAAAGATATGCTTTCAGGAAATACCCTACTGGAGGGTACATTCTTGGCAATTTTTTTTTTTTTTTTTTGCCACCACCACAGCTCAGGAAGGCAGGATCAGATGAAATAGTCTGCCCTAGGGAAGCTTGAGCAGCTCTTGATGTGGCATACTTTCAGTTGTGTTGACATGGCACCTAATGCGGAAATAATTGCACGTATCCTGATGTCCAGAAGTAGTCTCTGATGCGGTTGTCATGTGGCAAAGCAGCCTGTAGCTGCTAGGACATCAGTCCAGATGTGAAGAAGCTCTGTTGGTTCCAGCAGCTAACTTTACAAATGTAGTAAAAATAGTCTTGGGAGGACAAGGTTTTTGTTGGCTCTGCTAAGACTAAAGGCATCCCTGTAGGCAAAATCAGGCTTAGCCATCATTATGGGTCAGACCCAAGGTCTGTGAAGTCAAAGAGAATCTATCCAGTGATTCCAGAAAGGCTTGGATCTGTCTCACTGGGGACAGAACAACAAAACATTGCTTTTCCCCAGTTCTCCCCTGTTAAACAATTTTAGAGCTCTTGCATCTGTCATTTTTCTCTTTCCAGACCCTCTCTCTCTCTTGCCCTCTAATATTATTTCTCTCTCTCTTCTTTGGCAGCAAACTGCTCTGGAAAAGTCAGAGGAGAAACATAATCAGGCTGTTTTCTTCACTCGCGCGCCGCCCTCGGCATTGTCTCGGGTAACCAGGCTGCTGTTTGTTAACCATCATTGCCTGTTTCAAGTGGAATTGTTATCTGGAGCTCCAGGTTCATGAGGCAAACTGGTTCAGTGCAGCAAGAATACTGTTTTTTATTTGTTTATTCTGTTTTTTATTCTGTTTTTTATTGCTCTTTTACAGGCACATCTTGGGATGAGGGACTTGTGCTTCTAAGCAACGCCACTGACTCCTTGTCCTTCCAATGCATCCAAGAAACAGAGTTGCATCTGAAACTATTTGCTGGGGCTCAGATATTTTCTCATTGTGCTGTGCCACAGCTCAAATCTCGTAATAGTTCTTGTGCTTCCTTTCTGAATGCCACTGAACCTCACCTGTGTTTTGCTCATGTATTACCATGGTTTCTACCATGGTAATACATAAAGGAACAGGGAATCTGCCAGTAGGTCTAGCACAGGAATCTCTCCTGTGGATGAGTGACTCAGAGTCATTGTCTTTAGCATCCCTGCAGCAAGCCCTCCACCAACGTTTCCTGCTCCTTACCTACCTATAGGAAAGATAAGACAAGAAATGCAAAAAGTAGGGGCTCAACTACCTATACAAAGGAATCTAGTGTTATTGAAAATGCCTTAGACACAGAGTAGTATGGGAGATATGACACAAGTCTTGCAAGAGATCTGCCTCCTCCCAGAGCAGTACTGGGCACCTGCATAAGGTATCCAAAGGTATTGGATGACCTGTGTGTAGGCAGCTGAGTTATCTCAAGGCTGCACGTAGATCCTGTGCTAGTGCAGGAAACTGCACCTCAATATTATAAGTTACAGCTCTTTGTTATCATTTTTACATGGCTTCATGCAGCCAAATCAGAGTTGTTCTTGAGAACAACCAGAATGTCCTTTATCCAAATCTAGATATCCTATTTTGTTTATGATACCAAATTCAATTGACTTGACACATGATAACTGGTTTCCTTCCTTTTGTAGCCATGTTTTGGTCTCTCTGAAGGATTAATTTCATTCTGTCAGGATATTTTTGCTTTAAGAATGAAGCTGCACTCTAAAATGAAAAGTTTTTTTCCACTTAAAAGGAAATGAACACTAGTTCTGGTGGAGACGCCTATTTTTGGAACAGGAGTCCCAGGAAACATCAGGAGCCCAAATTTTACAGCTTTCCTATTGCAGGTTACATAACACAGACCTACACTGAAGTAATCCCATATCTGAGTGTATGCTAAGCCTTCCAGGGCTGCCTAAAACATTCACCTCTATCCCCAGGCCATGAGAAATTATGGAGGCAGTCCAGTGGCCTCATTTCCTTCTTTACATTGGATCCTCAGGATACAGTCCTGGAAGTATCTCCATCGAATTTACAGTCCTTCATGAATCCAGCCTCTAGTCCTCCTGCTGAGCCAAGCTTGAGCTGAATGAAACATGTCCTCTGGCTCTTTTTTTTTTCTACTGTTGATTGCATACAGAACAGCTTTTAGCAACTGCAGCCAGTCACCCCTGACCTCTGTGTCACTTGCTACACGAGGTCCGAGGTCTGAACAATGTAGAAACTAATTAATTCAATGCATGAATCCTTTGGTTTGATAAATGGCATGGCTGAGCAACTGCAATGACATAGCAAGGTCTCTGTATTGTACCATCCTGTAATAGATGGGTCAATCATATAGTTGTTTTTGGGACATCCACGCTCTTGGAAATCCTGGAAACTTCAAAGGTTTTGGTCTGTAGGGTCTGATGGGTGGAGAATTAACAGAGAATGAAGGACCATGATTCACATTCCCATCTTGTCATCTGTTTTTTGCTGATCTGCAGCTGTCTGATGCCTCTCCACTGAGTGCTGTGCCTAAGATAAAATAGCTTTTTTAGAGGTCTCCTCGCTACCCATGCTTGGCCACAAGGCACAAGAAACTCTTCGTGAGGCTGAGTCCTATGCAGCAATCCCTATGAATAGCTTGAAAGGGGCTCTTTCAATACTATACTTGTATTCAGTCCCTGGAGGTATTCAAGAAACAAATAGAGGTGGCACTAATGGACACAGATAATGGGCTTGATGGTGATGGGCTGGCTGTTGGAGTAGATTATCTTAGTGACCTTTCCGACCTTTATGATTCTGTGATACAGATGATCTCTAGGATAGGCTGAGCTGTTTTTGTAAGATCTATTTCCCTCAGTTCTGCTGTTTATTTACATAAATTTGTAGTATTCTATTCATTTGTCCTCTCCCACTTTTCCTTATGTACCTCCTATACTTTCCAGGACAGGTCAGCAGCATTGCTCTTCCCTCTGATGAATGAATAACATACAAAAATTGCAATCACTTAAATGTAAAGGCAGAGATGGAGAACAAAGAAAGGGGAAAAAAAACAAAACAAAACAAATCAAATTTATGCTCGAAACAAGCCACAAAGTTCTGATTCTGATTCATTTCAGACTCTTCTTTTTATAAAGTCTCTGTGCATGATCTGCTGTAAGAAACTGTACTAAAGGAGCTCCCATCAGTGAGCAGGTTTGCTTTCTTTGTTCTTTTCCTGAAAAAGCTGTTGGCAGTTCCCTCTACACTGAGCTTGCAAGCTCAGGCTGATCCTGTCAGAATTCCTTTTTCATGCTTCTTGAAAGACTGGATTTAGACAGTTCGCTGCATCATATTCAAGTGCACCCAGTGTGTAACTGAAACTCTTTGGAACAAAGAATATCCAATCTAGTGGTGAGGCTTCTGAAAATACATATCTAATTCTCTGTACCAGAGATAAAACAGTGATTAGCAGAGATAAAACAGTGATTTAAACACTTTCTGCCACCTGAGTGATGTACCTGGTGCAGAGTAAGGGAGCATGCAATCAATCTCCCCTTCTTTGCTGTGGATACTGCCTATGGACATAAAGATGTTTATAGACACAGAACAGCCGCTGGAGGCGTTCAAGAACCATGGAGATGTGGCACTTGGGGACATGGTTTAGTGGGCATGATGGGGGTGGGTTAATGGTTGGGCTTGAAGACCTCAGTGGTCTTTTCCAACCTTAATGATTCTGTGCTTTGTAAAGCAGAGCCGAGAAGCCAAGCTGAATGGGCTCACCAGCAGCTTACAGAGTCCTTTCTTTGACCTCTTGACTCATGAATATTTATTATTTGATGGATTTTTCTCAGAACTGCTACCTGAGAAGACAAATACCTGCACACAGGTAGCTTTTGATGGCTGTCAACTGTTTGGTGTGCCTGATCAGACATACCCATTAACTCTGCTGGGGACCTGCTCTGGGCTGGTGGCATTTCCCCTTTAGGAGAGAACCACAGTAATATCAGTGCGTTCAGTTCAGTTCTTTTCTGTTCATGTTTGTGTTGGACTACACCAGGCTCAAGTTTGAATCAAGATGCCAGCTGTGATAGATCATAGCTGATCTGTTTTAGTGCGAACTCAATCCTACCTATTCCCTCAGTAGATCCTATGATGGTTCTGATTTAGAAACAGAATTTAGCTTGCAAAAGTTCTGATATACTTGAAAGGTACATAGAACAGAATGCTCTCTAAAAAAGGATCAATGCAGGTGAAGGATGGCTGGAAGAAGTCTGAGATAATCAAGCACCAGGTCTGATCCCCCCTGAGGTTCAGCAGCTGGATTTCTACATTTGTTACAAGAAACAGAGTGCTATTCCCCTACAGTCACAACAACAGCAGGACAACCATATGAGACTGATTATGTTACAATGAGCTCTGCAATGAAAGATATTTCACTTCATCTTTGGCTCCAGAACAGACTTTCTGGATGGAATGAGAAAGCTATCATGGTCTGGAAACCAAGACAATGAACTGGGACTCAGGGGACTAGAATGGATATCTGGCTCATAAGAGTTTTAAGACCAGAAGGGACAATTAAATCTTATTATCTGATATGGAAATCATGGCATAAAAGTTTAAATGGTCACCCTTCTCCTGAATCCAGTAACAGGTGTTTGCCTTGGGAACTTTTGTCATAAACTCACTCAGTCCCAAAACAGGGGAGCCTCATAGATTGTTCCAGTTATCAGCATAACTTCTCAATTCTCAGCTGAATTAATTTAGCTTCATATTCCAAAGTTTGGATTTATTTGATCCTTTTCTGCTAGGTAGAACATGCTAGAGTATCTGAAACAGCTGCATAGCTCTGGCATATATGACACAGGACCTACAAACCACAGGTCTTCTGGGCTGGCAGCTGCAATCCACGCAGGGTGCCCTGTGTCCTTTCAGATGGCACCAGGCACCTCTGTTTAAGTGACAGACCCGCCTTTCTTAACTCACTTTGCAGACACAGACATTGTGGCTACTTTTTTTTATTATTATTGTTAAATAATTTATTTAAAATATGAGAATCTGGAGTTAAATGCAGCCTGAGGTGTCACTGCAAAAATCTCAGCATTGACTCTGTGCCCTTACTTGATCTCTGCCTTGTTCCTTGTGTGCTTCTAGAAGGGATGCCAAGCAGTAAGCAAATGTTCTAAAGTAATATTCCTACCTATCAAAAGCAGCACTTCTGAGATGTCATTTTAAATACTAAGGGGTTCTTGAAATGAAAAAGTTCATGTCTTCCTGAATAAAATCAACAACCAGAACAACTCTGTCACAAGAGACCCATGAGTGAAGCTTTCTTTCACTCTGGATTTTAAAGTCTGTGAATTTATGGTTGCACTTCACTACAACAGAACATTAGAAGAATATTGCATTTGTTCTGGCCCAGTGCTGAAGCATGATGTCACTTTAATAAAATCATGGTTTGCTGGTGTCCTGGAATCTCTAAGATTGTTTATAGTTCCCAGATGATATTCACTGCAAAGGTGTTTTCTGTTTCATTTTGGTTTGGTTTTGTTTTCAGTTTGGACTTCTCACATTCTAAAGGCATACTTGTTAAAATGAAAAAGGTATTATATTCTCAAACTCAGAAGAAACCCTTTGTTTAGCAAATGCCCCTTGATCAGGACCTTGCATAACAGTGAACATGTTGAGTGGATCCGTAGGAAACCACACAAATCTGGGACTAAATAAATCCACACTGGAATAAATAACACTTGATGATTGTTTGGGCTCATTAGCAGGCAGAAGAGTAACCCAATGGGAAATTCTTTTCTAGCATTGTTTTCCTCATCAGGTGCTACATTCTGGATATGATAAAGCCCTTGGAGTATATAGTAGAAGCTTAAAAAATATATTAAAACAACATTTTTTCTTAGTTATAATATTAATGCTAAGTCCAGTTATGTTCTGACAGTACTCTAAACACTTTCCTGGTACTGTTTAGAGACAGGTCACAGACACATCTGTTGGAAATAACCATCCTGCCTCAGAGAACAGCTGGATAAAATGATTTTACAAGGTCCATTCCAACTCCAAACCTCTGTGATTATTTTATTCCTGTCCTCCTGAGATGTCATTTAGAGTCTGTTACTGGAGAATGACTTAACCTACTATTTGTGGGCTTTGTAAGTTGTATCTTGACTAACATCATAATATCTCAGTTCTTGAACTTCTTTCTATGTATCAGAAAGTTCCATGCACTGTTGCTTGGGCAGTCTAATCCCAGATCTCTTACTATTTACAGCTGTCTCTTCTATGCCTCCTTTTACTCTCAATTCATTACAGGCCAAGTGGTTATCATTTAAAGCTAGAATAAGATTTTTTTTCTTTACCTTCAAAAGTAAATTCCCACTCTTTAGGCTGCAATTTTGGCTTTTACAAGTTTAGCCAGGAAAAGTCAAAATTCTCTTATGATGTTCCAGTTTTTCTCTAACAGATTGGACAAAGCACTAAGCACTGGATGGAGCTGTAGGTGTCCCTGTTCATTGCAGGGGAGTTGGACCAGATGGCCATCAGAGGTCCCAGCTCTAAGGACTCTATGATTCTATGAATGTCAAAAAGGTGTGTAATAATTGACTTAGGATTCAGTGTTTAATGGCTAGCAGCAGATCTCAGAGGAGATAGTGCCTGTTTTATTTTTCATGGACACTTTCCCCTAGAATAAATTCACGAGTTTGGACACACAGATTTTTGATCTTTCAAGCATGTCATGAGTCAGAGCTCTGAAATACTTAACTTATTACAGTGTCATTTTTAGGAGCTGATGGATGGTTTTGGCCCAAATGTCCACAGCACAGAAATGCTTACATGAAGGTTTAACAGGTGAACTGTTTTCTCCTCTGTCAGCTGGAATTGGGAAGAAGTTAATCATCCAAAAAAGTGAAACCAAGAGAGAATTTCATTGGCTAAAGACTAGACTAGTGCACAGTCTGTGTTGGTTTTGGGAGGAGCGGGCACTATGAAGTCCTACATTTTGTCAATAATTGCTGGTCCTAGAAACCTATGTCAGAGCTGACAAGTGGTCTACTGCAAATCTTATCACCTTTGGCTATTGTAGAGATATTTTTATGACACACTGTATACCAGAACCTCATTTTTGTAGTCTTCTGGGTCTAGCCTGCGGTTATACTTTTGGTTATACTTTCTTCTGAGAATACTGCCTTTCAGTCCAGAAAGCTTTCCTCCTCCTAGTCTACGTGTTTTTGTTGTTGTTCGTTTGTTTGGGTTGGTTGGTTTGTTTTTTTGTGTGTTTACTGCGTGTGTGTTTGTGTGCATGTTTGCATTACTTTATTTTTTAATTTTGCCTGTTTGTTTTGTTTCTTCTGTAGTACACACACAGGGAGCAGTTACATCCTGCTTCAGCTTTCCTCTGCTGAACTAAACAAACCGTTCCTCTTTCATTCTTCTATGGAAGATTTCCTTTCTCCCAGTTACTAAAAGTGAGGGTAGCGGAAAAAGCTTAACTGTTCCTAATCTCTTCCAGGTGGTCTTTGAGAAAATGAGGAATCTGCCATAGAGGTGCAAATATATTGTGTACAAACATTTCCATATCTGTGTAGCACTGCAAAGTGTGTGGTACAGATATGAATACCCAGTACAACCTGATCTCCATTATTTGCCTGCTGGAGGCCAAAGGGCTGATGTTGTGCCAGGATGCACATTCCTTCTGAACTGAGCTGTCTAGAAATAAACCTGGGAGGTAAAGCCAGTTCTCAAGACATCTACATGGGACTTTCTAGTACAAAAGGACCTTAGCAGCTGTAGCATAGCCATTACTTACTACTTGCAGGCATTGTCCATACCTGACACTTTTAATGGCAATCTGCTCTCATGAACCCACACATCAAAGTCAGCAGATGTCATGAGAAAACTCACTGGTAACAGTAAGGACTTTGTTAACAAATTTCAAAGTAAAAGCCAGGCTTTCTGCAAACCTTCTTCTGTTTTTAGATAGCAGGTTCCTATTCTACTGAGCTAAAGAGCTTTTAACAAGTTTAAAACAGGTTTTAGTTGCCAAATTTTAAATAAATGCTCCAGACTCCATCTCATCACCCATCATTGATCTCAGCTCAATTCTGCCATTTGTAGTTTGAATGTTTCTTCAGTCCTTGCCATTTTCCTTGGCTGGGATAGCTGAAAGTCTATCTCCCACCTACATGCCATCAACAAAAGCAGGGAAGATGTTCCTGTGTTCCTGAGGTGACGAGTGAAGTAAGTAGACTTGGAGCAAGCTCAAGATAACTCAGCAGCAATAACTGCAGCAGAAAAGTGATAACTACCTTAATTCACAGGATATTAGAGAGGCTTTCAAGGGTGGCCTAGACATCTGAACTACCTCTATGGAATTGCAGAACACCGTTCTTAACAGACTTAGATTCTCCATTTCAATTACACTATTATCATGAAAAATTCTAGGAGGTATTCTAATTGGAATGAATACAAACTTCTGGTGGTCCTTAGAGTACTCACCCAAAAACTGGGTCTCTGGGGTACAAGCACATCCTTCAGGAGAAGATACTCAAGCCTCTTGATTTTTATGGAATTTAACTTTCCAAGCTCTATACTCTTCTGCATAGTAGTGCAATCTTCTCTACATGCTGAGACAATTCATGAAGCATGAAGGGGAATGAGTATGAGGAAGCAAGATATTAATTTAGTTGGTAAAACACTCATCGTAGTAACAGGTCTCCTGCTGAAAGCTCTGACTGTGATGACTATGACAATGCTGACTGTGCAGAGTCAGCAATGCTGACTGTGCAGAGATTCCCTGGCTCAAGTGCTTAAGAAACAAAAAATGATAATATTTTAGGTAAGGCTTCTGTATTACTTTTCTTTGTCCTTCTCCTCGATACATGGTTGGTCATTCAAGCAACTCAACTTCAAGTATATCTATAAACTCAGACAGTAAAACATCTCCATATCTCCAGGTATTATATGAACACAACAGTGAAGGGACAATTCCTACTTCCGAATGGCTAAAGTCACTTACACCCTGCATGGAAAGACTTCAGTGCCAATCAACTTCCTTCCACCTAAGGTTGGCAGCCTGAAAAGCCAACTGATTCTCTCCAGGCCAGAGTCAGGGAGTAAGCCAACAGATAGGCCACATGCATGGCCAGGGAACTTGGAGTTTCATACAAGTTTTGTCCTTGATATAATATGCTTCATCACTTCCAAAAAAAAAACAAAGTATCTGGGAGAAACTTCACAAAAAAGACACAACTTTTACATTGTTATTAAAGAATCAAGTACATCTTGTTTGCCTCTGTCTTGTGAAATCTGCAGGGGGAGAGCCAATCTTGTACAGATGTGTGACTGGAATGCTCACATACTGCACTGAGAACTGCATCTTGCACTGGTCTCCTGGGTCAGGAGAAGGCCAGATTAATGGGTGGAGTTAGAGAATTTCATGCCTCAGTTCTATAACTGGTAATTAACTAAAGCTTGTCTTCAGATGTATTTCTGGAGCCACCCAAAATTTGATCTCTGCTTTTACACAAACAGCAAATTCTGAGTGTACTGAATATGGACTCAGGATATGTGGTCGCCTTTGCGTTCCTCCTGAGCAATGACTTCTTATCCTTTTATTTCAAAGTCCCCATTTATAAAGAGCGGATAATGAGAATGAACTCCCTTGTAAAGTGGTTTGAATGTTACTGATGAAAAGCCAGGTATTATTAAGGGCTAACATCACTACAGCATAAAGTTTTCAAAAAAATGTCCACAGATTTATGTCTACTTAGTCTTTATTAGCTTTAATTCTAGACTAGCCAACACATACTGTGATTTCTCTAATACTATAATTCAGACTCCTCTTGTCCTTTTAAACCAGTGAGTTACTTTCAAACCTGTACCATAAACCCATACCTGGAAAGCTTCCATGCCAGCATCCTTTTTTTTAGAAGAATCATTGTCACTTCATCAGCTGCTATTGATCTCAAGCTGGTGACGTATTTGTTTTTCTCTTTCTTGAGGATATTATTTATGCCATCCAGTTCATTAAATAAATTGAATAGCCTGTACTGGGAGACCATTACCCTGTCAGTTCTGAGAATGTGTTCTGTGTTCCTTCTCTGTCCCAGAAACCACTGACCAGAGGGCAGAAACCCAGAACATGTGTATTAAATTATTCTCCTACTTCACATAATCCCAGTAAGCACTGTTCTTCTTTGTTCAGCATAGTTCATCCTGCCAAAGCATAAAAGACTTAATTTAGATTAATGATTATTAATATTAGTAGTAATTATTTTTGTTGTTATTCTCTTGGATAAGTGTCACTGATCACTGAACTGATTTGTTAAGGTAACTGTGTACTGCGGGCATCAGGACATCCTCTTGCTACAGAGAGGACTGTAATCCATCTGTAACTGACCTTTGCAAATCCACATCTCCATTTCTGGAGCCCAGACACCTTCTTCTTGTAAATTAGAAGGGTTCAGGAAAACTAATCACAATTAAGATCTTGGATGCAGTGTACCTCAGTATCTCAGTCTGACTTTGAAGATACAAAGGACTCATTGGAGGATGGATATCAGGAGGTTGGCCATTTTCAACTGACCCAGTCTTGTAGGTGCACACGAACACACTATTTGGTTATAAGTGTTATTTGCAAGCAGAACTGATCCCCAGATTGTAATATCCTTCCCATGTTCCCAGCCAGAATACTTAATAGTAGTACCTCAGATGTTAACAAATTTGCAGTCAATTGTAAATCCTATATGACACGCATTGTAAAAGGTTTTAGACATAAAAGAAATGATGTATGTAATGAACCAGATTCTGGCTAAAGGACTTTGAAGCCATTGACTGTTTTTCTTCTGATCCACTTACTTTATGATTTTTTTTTTTTTTTTTAAGCAAATACTGTCTGGAATAGGCTGTAATGGGCCTAGCACTTCAAACCACAAGAATTAATTTGACAAGTTGAAGTTTTGATGATAATTTTTCTTTGTGTAAGGATGATGGACCGTTTTTCTGCTTGCCAAGGTCCATTTTGCTTCCAGGAGGCTGTGTGCCACCTACTAATGAGGCATACTCAGGTGCTAAAACCACAGGTCCAATTGCCATAGCAGCTGCTGACATAGAAATGGGTCCTGCCTCCAAGTGAAATGCTGCATTGTGTGGGCAGAAAGTTTGAGTATTATTAAAATGGAGTATGACTAATTTACAAAAAGGATGGGTGCTGCAGTGCCTGTCAGTACAGGGTCTAGCCTCACCAGCAATTCTTCTTGACTGTCACACATGCTTATACAGCAACTCTATATAGATGAGCTTGATGCAATTTCAGTATACAATGCTTCAGCTTGGAAGCAGGTGGGAAAATGAGAAATGCATCATTCAAGATTAATGTCTAGGCTTAGAAACCCAAATACGTACGTCTGCATATCATCACATGAGAACGGTGCCTGAGTACATCTCTTCCACTGATTAAATAAACTGAATTTTATCTCTTAAATTTAGAGAGAGGAAAAAAAAATAAAATAAAATACGATTATCTTACGATCCCTGGACGTGTCAACCAATAAGAAATTATTAGGAAATTCCTACGTAATAAGTTGTCTACCTCTTCTTTGCAGTAATTCAAATGCAAAATGAGGAGTTGAGGAGTGGGCTGCAAAAGCTGTTCTCTTCCTTATGGTTTTCTATACCTGTTACTTCCCAGTTCTTCCAGGGTGTCTTGCTGAAGTTCACCTTAACTCAGATGAGAAAGCACACTGCTTCATTCCCAGGAGACTTGCATGAATGCTACTCATTCTCCCACAGAAGATATCTTGACCATTACAGTGATAGGAACAATGCCGACCTTGCTTTTGTGGTTGAAGCCAAGTGCTATGTGACACAAACCAGCTCATTCCTAACAAGCAAGGAAGGACAAATGTTTATTCTCCTCCTTATTTCAGTCACTCATAACACATGTTGGGGCAGTGTGTATGCATGGCTCTTCCCCTGTGTAATTAATCAGTGCTGGTGTTCAATTGAAACTGATGAGAAATGTGCAATCACAGCTCCCTGATGGTGCTAGAAGCAATGACCCCTTTAGTGTTTGTTCAGTGGAGCACATGGATCTCCACTGCATTCATGCCACCTCAAAAAAGCAGTGTGAAACGTGACAACCTGCCCAGGTACCTGGCAGCAAAGTGAATTCTGATGAAGGTACTTTCTTTCCACATCAGGATTCAGCTCCACAGCTAGATCGTTGGGTCTTGTTTTGAAAACATTCATGATTCCCAGATGAAATGATGACATTGGACCCACTGACCCCTGTGTTAAACCATCAGAAAGGTTGAAACTGGAAATTAGGTTTGCAGCTACTAGCAGTGTGAAGTAGTAGGGAATAACAGGGGCAAGCTGCCTGCAGTGTGTTAGAAAAGGAGTGTGAAAAGTCTATGGAAGGCACAGAATGCTATTTGATATCTGTGGTAAAACTTCTTAACCATCTGATTTGGTGTAGACTTTGAAGAGTGATCGCATTGGTTTTTGTTAACCTTATTTATTTGTCACATAGACTGTCATATTAATTTTATTGTCCCAGGGTTCCACTTGTTCCCTTTAGGAGTCAGAAAGGGACCAAACTCCTCTCCATAGGCTCTTGACTGAAGAAAGACTTCAGTTTTAACTCCCTTGAAGCACTGAAGAACTGCTACAGATAACCATGGGATGCACTTAGTAGTGTTAACACCTTGCAGTCACCTGATGAACAGAATTTGCTTACACGTTCCTCATCATGCCAATAAGCAATCTGAAATCAAGAAGGCGTTTTCTTTCCAGTTCAGATTGGCAGTAAAAGTCTTTTTTTTTTTTTTTTTTTTCCTTCTATTAGTTTTGCTTGCATTTATTTGCATTCATTTGCCTTCATCTTGCCTTCCTCTGAGATGTAGTCAAGCACCTTTTGATCATGTTATATGTTCCAGAGACCCTACACCTTGCAGAAGGTCATGACCAGGGCTTACAACTCTCTAGCTCTCTTTCTACATCAGAGGAATTAATTATAGGCCTACCATTAAAAAGAAACAAACAATCAAACAAAAAGAACAACAAAAATAAGGCCTTTTAGGGGCTCATCTCCCTGCAGATCAAGGGAGACCCAGAGGGAGATCAGCTGCATTTCGGATGCTGGTCAGCAAATTGTTAATGCACCTGTTTGAGCTGTGAGGCTAAGTACAGTTTTCAATCTCTATTGTATTTCTAGGAAATGATTAGACTGCCTTGCCTTTTACAGCCTCTAGTACTTAATGGAACAAGGAAATTAGTTTAAGGCAATTAGACAATGTCCACAGCCTAATCACTCTAAAATTGCCCATACATGTTTATGGCAAGGCAGAGCCTCTTCTTTGCCAGGTTTTTTATCACAGTGGACAAATATCCTAGAGTAGAATAATGCTTTTACTTCCCTATCAAATATTTGCAAATCGCTTGGTATTGTTCATCTAAGAGAGGATCCTAAGCTCTCTGCTCTTCAAAGAGGAAAGCTGATATTTTTCAGGATTCATTTCTTCTGTTTTCTCTCTTTTTCTGGCATTTCGAAGTGGAGGATCCTCTTTACCGAAGGCAAGCACTTCTCTTTAGGCAGTTTAAGATGCTAATTGGTTTGTTAATTGGAAATCTTCCATACAAAACTCTAAACAATATTAGGGACACCAGCTTGTAAATAAGTGAGCATCTGATAAAAGTAATCAATGAATACTAAGAGCACAAGGAAGCAAAAAGGGATTATATTTCCTCTTAAGTTTCAGCATGGTTTTCTTTCCAATTCCATTCTGCTTAGAAACAAATAATAAGAAAGGATAATTATGTTTAGGCTACAAACCTTAATGGGGAAAACAAACAAAACAAACTTTCCAACTGAATTCACAGTTTTAACAGCATGGTTTGCAGTCATTCTATAGGGTGTTTGATGGTCATCATGGGGAGACAGCATCTTTTCTGTCGAAATAAACAAAAACTGTACTTCCATTGTTTGGTGGTGAATCGCCAGTGATGAAGCCATTCAAGCATATGAATTATTTTACATGAAAGATCTATTCTCATTTAGTGAATCCTCAAATTGAAATTTGGAGATTTCCATTCACTATTTGCTTTGAGCCATTATTAAGAGAAGAAACTGAGGTTTTTTCTTTTTTCTTTCTTTCTTTCTTTTTTTTTTTTTTTTGTCACAGAAGCTATTAGAAATTTCGATGAAAAATATAGGACTGTTTTGCCTCAAGAATTTAACTAGGAGTAATATTTTAACTCTGCCCCAGTTGAAATGTTCTAGTTGGACTTGCTGAAATGAACCTTTGTTGTAGGCTTTTTCATCATTGAGCTGTGTTTCTGTGATGTGGTGTGTTAGGGCTACAGTCTCTGAAATGGTTTGAATCTTTTTCCCTTTGTAGGAGGAAAGCTGTATGGTCAGATTACATCTCTTGTCATGTACCAAGTAAAACTCTGAAAAGAATGCATGCCTTATAGTAAGCACATGGTGAGCAAAGTCTTCCAGGCTATTCATTTCACAAGACTGATGAGATTTTGAACTACAGTTCCTGTAAATCATTGCCTCGATAGGACAATACCATTGAACTGATTGGAAACAAAGCACATCAGATCTGCAAAACAAGAATGTTCCAATATGGTTTACCTCAAAAACATTCATCATCACTTTCATCATCTTCTTCAAGATGTACTAATTTTGAAGGACTGCATTTTCTGCCCAGAAATCTTCTATCTAGAAAAAACCCTCACCCTTCCCATTCATTTCAGCTTTTTATAGGTTAAGCTACTAGGAAAGAAAATTATGTCTGTAGGAGATATATCTAGCTATCTGTGGATCTGTTTGTGCTAGCTTTACATACGTACATACATCCATATAAATGTACACATAGCGTTTTATAAATGCTCTATTTATACATTGGTATTGCATCTGGCAATACCAATTCAGAATTCTGAATGGGAGCCATAAACATCTCAGTAAAATAATAAAGAAATACTTCAAGTCAAACATTTTCCTCTTTACTGCCAAAAAGTTGATCTTTATTCAATGAATTTGTCTTTGCACCAGTTTTGGGGTTACTCGGACAGGACAAGGATTGAAACTTGGCCCCATATTCTGGGGCTTGGACCCTGGGCTCTGAGCCTTGAAGGAGTTTTGAAAGCAGATAACGTATGATGACAGGAAATAGCTTTGGACACATCAGACAGCTGCTGGAATACAGCATCCAGCTACAGACATGAGTTTTAGGAACATGGCGCAGCTGGGAACAGTCGCCAGACACCATGTCCCAGTCTAACTCGAGCCACTGTAAATCTGCCATGCACTCAGAGAGGGAAAATAGCATCACCAGGCAAGTTCTTCTCAGGTCACTTCATGCAAAAAAATTTTAAAAAAAGAAAAAAAGGCAGACTGGGCAGGTGTACAAGGGGATCCTGGTTACAGCAGAGTGTCTGAAGTGTTTCTACTTGAGCCCTGCCAGCAGCAGGAGATAGTGCTCTGTTTTGTTCCTATGCACAGAAGTGAAAATGCAGTAGGGCTTGGATTCCACACTTTAAGCGTATAAGGGTTCTTGAGAAAAAGCACATGCACACACAGTGCTGGCTGGCCCCTTTTTTCTAGGTACTGGAAGTCAGACTGTCATCTGTGTCAGATTTCCTCTTGGCACTGGGGTGGCTGGCTCTCCCATCCAAGTCTGCTAGCCAATGGCAACAGAAAATTTATCATGACTTGACTTCTAATTGAGCTTGCCTCTTCTTTCTGCTGCAGCCACAGGAGGCTTGGTCTGCTGGATGTGGGAGGATTTGTGAACGACACCCAAAATGTTCCAGGACAGCAGAGCTGTACAAATAGGGCATAATTTCTTCTGTTTTTTCAACCTCAGGAATAATAATAATAATACCCTGCCTGATTTATAAATAGCAACTAGAGAACCCCTTTTGAATTGATTTCATATCCGCTCTGACTGGATGGATGCAGTGTTTATTCCTGCTGGAAGATAAAAATCTAGGAATATACTAGAAGCTGCAATAAGGAAGAAGAAGACAGGAGGAAGAAAGGGTCCTGGATGAGGGAAGATATTTTTTATTTCTGCCAGTTTCTGCTGGTGCGTGGAAAGAGGCATCGTATCTTCCCAAAAGGAAGAAAGGAGAATGTCATTCCCAAATATCATCCTACACCTCTGTGTGTGCTTTCCTATAACAGCAGGAAGCCCTACAGGAGAGGATCATAGAATCATAGAATCATATAATGACCTGGGTTGAAAAGGACCACAATGATCATCTAGTTTCAACCCCCTGCTATGTGCAGGTCACCAACCAGCAGACCAGGCTGCCCAGAGCCACATCCAGCCTGGCCTTGAATGCCTCCAGGGATGGGGCATCCACAGCCTCCTTGGGCAACCTGCGCCATTGTGTCACCACCCTCTGTGTGAAAAACTTCCTCCTAGATGATGAGACAAGCAAGTGTGCATTGGAGAGTGTTTGCATCCAAAGCAAAGAACAACCAATCTGGAAAATAATTTTGTTTTTATATGCGTGGAGTAGAGTGATGTGTGGAGATTTGTGAGTGCAGGGGATGAGAGGAAGAAGAGTCAAAATGGGACTGGGAAACAACACACAGTTTCAGAGTGTCTTCCATCACTGTGCACCTTCACAAGCCATTCTGGTAGGAAAGGACAGCACGGGAGTTATTGGGTGTAAATAGAAGAAATGGAGGCTCTTAGACTCAGCTGCTAAATGTCCAGCTTTTCTTC
Organism: Centrocercus urophasianus; assembly: GCF_019232065.1. Lineage (NCBI taxonomy): Eukaryota > Metazoa > Chordata > Aves > Galliformes > Phasianidae > Centrocercus > Centrocercus urophasianus. Next base: position 44,722,133 of record NW_024884711.1, read on the forward strand.
TCTGAGACAGGCAAGACATGGGATGGACAAAGTGCAGAAGGAGGAATATAGACATAAGCTGTTGTCACAGGAAAGGTCAGTGAAACAGAGCAGTATGCAATCACACCATCATTGTAATGTAAGGCCATGGAATTCAGTTCTCATGCATGACCCACTCTCCTTCCCTTTGCCACTTCATTATGCAGTAAATTAAAACATGTCAGGCCCTACTCCCTGAGGCCAAGTAACACAGGATGATTCATGTTCACACAGAAACTTTCCCTCGTCTCCATCTTATAAAGAAAAAGGCCACATCCAAGCTGTCCTTTGGGAATTGCTCCTGGCTCCTGCTACCTTTTGAGCAAGGGATTTCCATAAGTTCACAAAATCATCTCTGTGCCTATGTCTGGGTCCTGTTTTATTTGCTAGTCGATGTGTAAGCACTATATATTCTTTTCTGGGCTAGGAGGAGACAGCTGTATTTGTCGTCTCGCTGAGACAGTAACCCAACTATTTAATTTGAAAGGTCTTCCAATATTTTGCAACAATGCATGAATGAATATCATTGTCTTAATTTTATGGGTGAAAGTAGTCAAGGGTAAAAGTATTAAGAGACCCAACAAACTTTATAAGCTGTGATTGATGGAGCAATAGCAAGCACCACATCCTCAGACTCTAAGACTAGTCTTTTACCAGCTGTGTGTTTCTCTCCCAACTTCATATCCTCCAAATAACAAAGAATCTATATTCACAAGCTTTATATATGATTGAGAAACCTCCACAAGTTGTGCATTATCTCACGAGAAGCAGCTCACTGGGATGTTCTCTCAAGCTTTAGTGTGCGCATTCCAAACACAGAATATTTAAAATATCATTAAATATAATGGACCTTGCGTTATGCTTGCAACAGATGAAGAAGATGCGCAGTCTGTTTCTTAGGGCTTAGCTGACACTCTGTAACCCAGCACACAATAGTGGCAAAATGGTCGATAATAGAGAAAACATGTCTAAAGCCAGCATGGAGTAAATAAATCATGGTGCGCCAAAGCAATCTGCAGGAAGCCACATTTTGGAATGTCTAAGATAGAGAAGAAGTACAAATCCAAGAGTTTTCTCGAGTTTATGTGAATTGTGAGAGATGAGAGCAGGAATGCAACTCTAAAATAAGTAATGAAAGATGAGTTTAGTTGCAAGAATGTACACTGATTTTTATCTATGTCTATTTTACTTCCCCCTAGATTATTCATGGCCTGTGTTTGACAGTTTTCCTTGAACATGTGTTATACTGACAAGCCAACTGCATAGAGACATGTGGGCACAAAAATACAGGAAATATCAAGAGAAGAGCAAGTTTTCTATAACCACTTGTGATACCATCATTTGTCTGATTATTAAGGTCTTAATGTTATTTAAGTGAATCCATTAAAAAGAGTGGGATTGGTTGTCATCTGGCCTGTGCCTGTCAAATCCAGCTGAGGAAGTTATCTTGTTTCCTCAGTACTTGTCAAACATTTTCTGCCCCTCATCGTGTCTCAGTGTTGTACTATTTTCTGTCTTTGCCTCCATACTTCAAGGTTATGTTGATAACCCCTGAAGAGGAGCTGTTAAAAGGGAGCAGAGGCACAGTGAGCCTGCAGAACTTCAATGAAAGCACATCTTGACTTTTCAGCAGAGGCAGAAGTGGGAAAAAGTGCTCTCTGGGACCTGAAGTGGTGTTCCATCCAGTGCCTGTATGTTTGGCGCACCATCTAGCTCAGAATCATTTTGAGAACGTTCTTCCAAGAATGTTGTATTCCTGAGGGAAGCTGTTCCTCTGAAGCTACTCAAAGAGGATAAATTAAAGAAATGAGGAAAACCAAGAAAATGAATATTATTTCACTGAACGTACATAGTGTAGGAGAACATCAATTCCTTGCTGTCCATCACTCCAATGTAGTGACCTTTGGGTCTTCACATCCCCTCCCTGAAGTGAAGCATCTGGACAGTGGCTCCTCTCTCTCAGAAGTTTAGCAAAGGCCTTTCTGTTGCACTTGTATGTTCTTTTAGGCCTTGGTACCTCAGATAGACCATATACTGGATAGGAAAGGCACACTGCCCATTTCTTCTTGTTCTCCACAGATTGCTCATCAGGTTGCAGTGGCCACTTACACGGCATGTTCCCTGCTGGCATCTCACTCTTTCTCTGGATAGATTTGTTGATTGTTCTGGACATCTTCCCATTCTTTGGCCTGACATGATACTGCATGAAAGGATGACAGAAAAGCAGAAGGTGGTTGCTTTACTCTAAATGCATGGGAAAAAGCCTGGCCCAAATTTCTGTTGATGTGATGTTCTGTGTACCTGTGTACTTTATTAGGGTCTCCACTAAGCGTGATCTCAACTCAAAAATGTATACAGTACCGACTCTCATTCTGCAACTAAAAAACAGCACAGCCTGGAAAATTATCTGACGCTTCCAGCATGGATTAGTCACCCTTCTGGTAAGGCTTTGGCAACTTTCCTTGATGGTCAGTCCAACAGGTGGGGCTGACATACCAGGGGCCTTAGTTCATCCCACTGCTCTGCCAGTACCAGGACTGATCTTTCCTGAGAATTACGGGTGCAAATCACACCAGCTTTCAGAGAACAGGGCTTGTTCAGCACATTCTTCTATTCACTGTGTGAAAACGCACACAGAACACAGCACCACCATCTCACTGCTTTTCTGATGACGTGAAATGATCCTTTCTGCCGTTTATTTGTGACTCTTATTGATTGCTTGGCTTTTCTTTTAAATTATCATCTATTCAATGGTAATTTAAACGTTCTGCTTGAATTCAGATTGCTCTTTCTCCTTTTCTCTCCTGTCATTTCCATTTGGTCTACTCTTTTATTTCCTTAGAATTCACTTCTGAAGATTTAATAGGAACTGCAAGAATTCCATCACATTAGTCTGCAGAAATATTCCATTTCAGTACAATGACAATTTTTAAAAGCACACGCAATGAAAGATGAGAACACTAAGTTGAGCATTTAGCTTAAGACCACATTGCCATGCTCATGTGACTGGATGGAGCATAAAACTTCTGCAAGTCCGAAAATACCACAGAAAAAAACCCTTTTTATGTTATGATTCCATCTTCATCCACAAGATCCCAATTTTATCTGGGGCCTCAGCCAACACTGTAGGCATGTGTCTGACCATATACAATGTTCACCCAGACACTGGCATGCTGAGATAGCTTCCTGGCATGACCCTGGATCTTGCAGCTATAGACTTGCTTGACACTCACTGCTGTGGTTATGCACCTCTCCCCCAGCTCCTTTGTTCAATGTCAACCAGTTGGTCATCTCCATCCTTGCTGCTGCTTTCAGCTCTCTGCTGAGATTATTTAACTCATTAACAAGGCACAGTAATTATCACCTCTTCCATTCCTGTTTAATTTTCTGAGTTTTTTTTCTGTGTGTTACCTAGAGGAATCTGATAAAGGCAAGATTGGTGCAAGGTAAGAGGCATGAATGTGTGGCCAGTAATGTGGGTGGGTGGTGGGGGGTTGTAGGAGGAAAAAGTTGTACCTCACCCATCTAGAAACAGATAGTTGATACGTTGACTTGCTCTACCTCAAGAAGCTGTGCTCCAAGCCAGATGTGACCCATTGCTTTTTCTTATTTCACTCCCCAGCTGTAAAGGAAACATCAGACTCATGATATCTAAAGTACTTCATTAGCATTAACTGGTGGATAAAGAAAAGGATGCATTATTAAATGTTGGATATGTGGAGACTGCAGCACGCACAGAAAATGTCGACAATTTCCCAAGATAAGGGGAAGTGGAAGAGAAGAATGTTTGATGTGAAATGTTTATGATGTGTTTTTTTTTTTTTTTTTTTTCACCACATTGGGCCTCTGCAACATTTGCTTTTGCACAGAATACAGGTCCCAGATGAAAGCTGCATTTTTTCAGTTTCCTTTCTGTTTTAGAGCCCAATTCTTGGTTTACTGCTGTGGTTGTCAGGTTGAAGTACAGCTCTATACAGTTTAAACTGAGAAAGTTAACGGATCCAAGTGAAAAATCTGTTTACCTTGGAGTTTTTTAAATGTCATCCAGTCATTTCCATTGCTTATGGCTCTCAAGTTATTATTTTGAATAGTAATAGCACTGTGGCATAAAAGTGTTCAGCTTTATAACAGAGGCTCATTATCTTAAATTCTCACAATGCTGTCATCCATCAGCTCTGGGAAATAAGTAATGTGAATGTAAAAAATAAAATGTTACATTTTTGTGTTATTTTTTTTTCCCCCCTCATATGATGATTGTTTACTGTTATTTTTGCTTTTATTTTTGCTTCTAGATTTTGAGTTTCAAAAAGTCATATTGCCAGGCAGCATTGGTTACACCTAAAAATTAATTTTAGATCCAAGAAAGCACTTAGTCTCCCTAATAAAGCAAGTGTTAGGAGCCAAGGTGTTAATTTCGTTCTGTATGCTCCACTGTATTGACACTGAGTCTGAGTTTCTTTTCCAACCATCTGAGTCCAGAAGACAGGGTTTTAAATTTCATCATAAATGGTGAGACTGAAAAAATTGAATGTTCACTACAAAAATACACTGCGTTGAAATGCACTCCAAGGCTGGAAAAGGAAGTGTTGTTTCTGGGATTTTTATGTATGGATTATCTCTAATGGCTCAGCCGTCATAAAGACCTTTTCAAGGTATTTTCGTGCCTCAAGGATCATCTTCAATTTTGCTTTACGAAGTAACTTCTCTGGAGAAGCTGAAAAATGAAGAATGATAGGCACAAACCTAGAATTTCAAAAGATTTGAGAGTGTTTTTCCCTTCTGCTCCCATTGTGTGCCTTCCTTCCTGTGTTGATTGCGAGCAACAGGAGTCAAGCACTCGAAAGCTGAGACAGAAATAATGAGGTAGATTCGTGACGTGTTAGAAATAGATGGATTTTTCCTCCTCTCTGAGAAGTTTTGCTCTTTCTCTCTTGCCTCCGCAAGGCAAGAGGACCGTCTGTGAAGTTACTCCTTTCACAAAGGTCAGACTGTTTTCAGCAAAGTAGTCTTTATTTACAGGAAGGGCTTTTGACCTGTCTATCAGGAGCTATCAGAAAGAGATGGCACCAAATTAGGCACTGCCCTTAATTGCAGGTTCAGGCTGCTTTCCCTGCTGTACCCTTGTGCTCACTCAGGGCTGCTGATCTTTGAATGTTCATGTTGTTCCAAACTCACCCCATTATCAAAGTTCATAGAGAAAAAAAACAGTGACAGAAGATGTGAAGGCTCCAGCAGAAAGAAAAAAGGAAGACAGATTTTCTTCTTTATGCTGCAACTTCTTTTGTGTCTTAGGTCCTTGTTTCAGTGAATTAAGTTGGTGAAAAATGCTTATTATTAGCAGTTGGAGCCTGGAAACCATTCAGCTCACAGTGAGCTTTCACTTGACAGAAACAGTGTTCCACTGAAATCCATCAGCCATTCCAACTCATTTCCAGCATAATACATTAATGAGATGTAGCAGGATGTGAGCAGAGTAGTAGAACTTATTCAAGCAAAAACGAAGAGCTCTGTTGCAACATCACAGACAGGGTTGACAGAGTATGTTTACCTAAACAAAGATATCCTGAACTAATTGAAAAGTTTTAGGACATCTGTCAGATCTCCAGCTTCCTTTTGGTAGGGTGTGGTGTCATGTGTACATGCTCAGTGTGACATCTCAGGTACATTGATGCATTTCTAGTACCATCAAATATCTGTGTGTATGAAATTGCGTGGCCTCAATGCCAAGTCGTGAATGAACTGAATCACTCCTGGCTCTGCTCGTGGTGTTATTTGGATCTGAAATCTAATTGAACCTCATATATCACTGGTACATGAAGACATCTTAACTAGAGTTCCTTAATCAAAAAGTAACTCCAGCATATGCCTTTTTCCTTTTGTCATCTTTCTCTGAAATGTTCTTGAAGATATAATCTGTAAAATATTCTGCATTTTTAGTTCTGCAGTCAGATCTGCCACTTGAAAATATACCCAGAAGCTGCTCTGGTATTTAAACCAGTGACTTCAGAGTCATTAGCACTCCAACTAAGCTACTTTGATTTGCTTTGGATACATTTCTCATGAGAGTTAATTTTGATGTAGCACAGAAAATCCGAAAATGCTGCTTAACTTATATCTATTTCTATTTCAGGCACTGCATGAGTTTTCCTGCTTAGAAGAACACAGCCAGGACTCATAGCAGGTGCCACAATCACAAAAATTGCATCAATACCAGCAACACAGTGCTGGGCAACATGGGAAAAGCAACAAAAGCTTACTGTAGCTTGCTAACTGTTCTGTGCTTTAAATACCAGCTTGGTTTTCCAAATCTATCAGTGTTTTCTGCTTATCAGGATGATTTCTCAGAGCAAAAACATACAGGATGATTTCTCAAGACTGAAAACATACTGTATAGTTTCCAAAAAATGCTGTTGTCAGTCTAAGCTGAACTTTTTGAAGCTTACCAATCTCTTAGGGTTTAGAAGGGAGCAGAGATTTATATCCATGGAAAGAACATGTAAAGGTGATTGAATTCAATGCTGAAACACACACTCAAAAAGAAAGTACAATAAATCCCAATTTACAAGCCGTGCCAGATTTTCCAGAAGCTTCTTAGATTTAAATATGAATTTAAGTTTTGTTATAAAGCCTGGCCAATGTTACAAATATGTTTTTAATTTTGAAGAGCCATTGATTTAGTCATTGCTTGCTGAGTTTTGCAGGTGTTTCATTGCTGACAAACGTTTGCAGAGGGATGTATGAACTTGTCTGTATGCTGTATCCCCTCAATGTGGTGGGGGAAGAAACATTACCTGACGGTGGCCTACAAGAAAGATGGGGAGGGACTTTTTACAAGGGCGTGTAGCAACAGGACAGGAGGAAATGGTTTTAAACTGAAAGAGGTAGGTTTAGACTACAGAAGGAAGTTCTTTACTGTGAAGGTGGTGAGACGGTGTAACAGGTTGCCAGGGAGGCTGTGAGCAACCTGGTCTAGTGGGAGCTGTGCCTGCCTATAGCAGGGAGTTGGAAGTGGGTGATCTTGAAGGTCCCTTCCAACCCACACTATTCTATGATTCCGATCCTATGATTACCCACTCTGCAAGGATTTATCTCAGACTTCAGTATTCTACTCAAGCAATCCAAATTTTCCACCTCTTCTGTTGGGACTTGAGAAGTTTTTATTGTGTGAAGATTCAAGGCTGTCAGTTGTTATAAATCTACGTGGGATTCCTGCTGATTTGGATCAGAACCAACCTCCTTGCAATAAGATGTTGAGCAAAAGCCTTCCCACTCACTCCATTGCCCATTGCTGATGACATATGATGGCAATTCTAATCAGGCTGTCAGAGGACAAAAAATAGTAGCCACTTCATTGGAAATCATTTGATACGAATAACAAATGAGCACATTTGACATCAGGCCTAATCCCCTCTCTACGATTTCTCAGCTTTTGCCAATCATTTAAAATACTCCAAAAATGTCAGTGTAGATGTGAAGAATTTGTAGGCTTTGAATCGTTAAAATGCAAATACGAAATTATTTGGGATTATATTAGGATACTGAGAACTCTGAAGCCTGTTAGCCAGTATAAATGAAATAACTGGAAAGAATGGAATTTGGTTCAATATACAGGCTGTGTGAAGTTCACTCAGTGAACACGGGGTAAGGTCAGGTAACTGGACAACATGAGGCAATGCCATTTTTTCATATTCATATAGAATTATTTTCCAAGAAGCTTAAAAAGAAACCAGGAATTGTTGAAAATACAGGCAGATGTACGTGATTTTCTATTTTTCTTTTTTCTTTTTTTCTTTCCTTTGGAGAAGGGATATTTGTTATGTAAAAAGTGCTGTTCTGTAATGCTTTGTGTGTGGAAAGCTGAATGTGGAAATGATGAAGGAGAATTTTGGCTGCCTGGCCTTCCATGTGTGAAAAGACTTAAGAGGCTTGGATGTCATCTTGTTTTTCCTTTGCTGAGTGAGGAATCTGATCCAATCTCTTTAGTGATGCTTTTTCCGTTTTAGATTGGCTATGGAAAAAAAATAATAATAATCTTCTGAAGCATTTGAAATTGTTTTGCTAATGATTGTCCCATCAGTGAAGGGGATTTTGTACCCCTAAATAGGACTGGCAGACTAACGCAGCAGCATTCCTGCTGGCATACACGGACATATCAGACTATTAAAATGTGGATTATGAGCACAAAAATAACAGCCTGCTATGGCTGTTATTCTCTGAAATGAACCCTTAAAGTGACAGAGGCTTATGTTTCCTTTCTGAGGGTCTCATATCTTTATTTGATAAATCCTATCCTGAGGAAGCTGCAAGTCTTGCTTTGGCCATTAAACCTTACCCTACCTTGGGATTATAGTCTTCCATGTAGCAACATCCTCCTGAAAATGCCTTGATGCAATTATGAGCAACGTGCTGATAAGTGGGGATTTCTTTTATCTTGCAGTTAAGTCTCCACCTCTACATCCAAAAATGTCGTCTTCTTCCACCCCCTGGCTTCCAGGAGAAAAATATCACTTAAAACTTCTATGGCCTTAAATAGTTATAAATTCCAGTATAAAACCTGTGTCACCTGTAGCATCACCTTGCAGTCATAGAATCATCACATCATTGAATGTTAGAGTATCCCAAGTTGGAAGGCACTTACAAGGGTCATCAAGTCCCACCATAAACCTACCAAATGAGTCCCACATCCAGGGCTGGGGACTCCTCCATTTCCCTAAGCAGCTCACTCAAATGCTTGACCAAAATATCTTCCTAACATGTAGTCTAAACCTCCCCAGCTACAACTTGAGGCCATTTCCTTGCATCCTATCAGTTTTCAATCTGGGATTGACTGCTCTAAAATAGGAACTAGCAGCAATCGTCACATTCATAGCCATATGCTTTGGAAGGGGATCAAATCCCTGCTACTAAAAACAGGGAAATGCTAGATTTCCTTGGCACCTTACCTCAGATTTCTCCATGAAACATCCCTCTGCTTGAGGAGCTTTTGGAGGCGACCAAGGCTTGAAAAACTCTGCATCATACCCTGAGGAAATGACAAATGCTCCTTGTGATGGGAGGGCACGTCAGGTGGCACTGTTTGATCCAGAGCAAAAGACAATTCTGTTTTAAGGCAGACAGTACTTACATACTTTCTTCACTGCTTATAGTAGCATCTCTGTGCAGAGTACTTTGCACACTTTTCAGGTATATTGTCTGCTTGTTCACACAAAACACAAGATGAACACTACCTGTCATGCAGTACTTCAATTTTTTTCCAGTTTCCTAGGAAGAAGTGCCCATTTACACTGTTTGATTGTGTCTGCTTATCTGTTTGCATGTCTCTTCATCTTACCTCCAGATCCTTCTGTGCAACAACTTCCTAAAAACAACAGAAACTGACAACTGAATTTGATAGATGTAATCTCAAAGATACTGACTGCCCAGAGGTCCCCAGAAAGTGGAGAGAAATATCACTAATAACTTCCCTAGTGTAAAGTAGAATAATCTTAACCTTTATAAGCATTGGAGGATCTACACAGGAAAGAGCCGCTGTAAGCCAGACTTCCTTAGTTTCACTGCTACTTGAAGTAGAGTGAAGTAGAGTGTTTCCAAATTACAACAGGGCCCCATTGTTAATCCCAATCCTGGATGTCATCAGCACACTCTCACTGGGCTAATTTTTCAACACATTCCACCACCTCCTCATACATAATTTTCCTCTTAAAGACCTTATAAGTGCAGTAATTTAAGATCCAACCCACTCCTTCTTCCTCTGATGAGGCTCTTTGGGCAAACTCCTCACACATTAATGTTACAGTGCAGCCCCTGAGAAGCTTGAACTTCTGGAAATAACTTTGGCAGCCAACTGGCAGTTAATGAAAATTTGACTTAATACTGTAGAAACATATCCAAGAAAACAAGCACAGTCTTATGAACATTTGTTTTTGTTACAATTGGCAGTTAAATCAAAACCCTTCACTGAGGATTTTTAGTTTTCTCTACTTCTATTTGGACAATGTCTGACCTTTTCTTTTTTTCTTGTTTCTTTCTTTTTCAGCATTTTATTAAAAGAAGTTTGTTTTTTTTTTTTTTTTTTTTTTTTTTTTCGTTTTTTGAAGGATGCATGAGTCTGGAGACCTGTTATTATTGTGTTCCTTCTTCAGATCAAGACATTGAGAAAACAATGCTTAATTTTGATAAAAAATAAATATACCAGGTGAAGCTTTCAAGTGATTACTTTATGCAATGAATAGGAATAATTCATTTAATTCTCCAGAAACAGAAAATGAAGGCACATTGCAAGGAGAAGCTGAGGACCCCTGGGTGATCTTGTCTGGAGATATGAAGGCTCAGGGGTGACCTCATTACCCTCTGCAACTTCCTGAGGAAGAAAAGTGGAGATGGAGATTTCAGTCTCTTCTTCCTGGAAACCAGTGACAAGGACACAGGGAAATGGCACAAAGCTTTGCCAGGGAATATTAGATAAATTTTCTTTACCTTGAGAATGTTCAAGCACTGGAATAGGCTTCCTAATGAGGTGGATAATGCTCTCAGTAACATACTTCTACTTTTGACTAGCCATGAAATGCTCAGGCAGCTGGATTTGATGATCTTTGAAGGTCCTTCCAAATGCACTCCTCCCCTCCCCTCCCCTCCCCTTCATTGTCAGGGCTTCAAGCTAAGTTTGAAGGAGTTGATGGACAAGGTGCTAGCAGCGGCCCCCAACCTGCTGCCTTGAGATGTGCTAGCAACACTATAACACTTAAAATCTTATGACAGTGAACCAGAGACTGCTGAGGAAATAGGAGAAGGCATCAGGGAAACACAAGAGAAATAATTCAAATGAATTAACGAGTTATCTTCCAAGAAAGTGACAAGGCCAGCTGCCCAGCTGAAAAGCCTCTACACCAACACATTCAGTTTGGGAAGTAAACAAGAGGAGTTGGAAGCTACCATGCTACCAGAAAATGGTGGATTAAGTGGATTGAGCACAGCCCTGCCAAAAAGAATGGGTGGTAGTGTAGATGGCAGCTGGACTTGAGCCAGCAATGTGCCCTCACAGCCCAGAAAGCCAACTGTATCCTGGGCTGCATCAAAAGAAGAGTGGCCAGCAGAGCCAGGGAGGTGATCCAGCCCTTCTGTTCTGACTGTGAGACCTCACTTGGAGTGCTGTGTCCAGATGCTTAACTCCAGAGAGTTAAAGCCAAAAGTTAGAGAAGAGAAGACCATGTGACAAACACTTTTCCCACTTCCTCAGAACTGTCTTGCCCATGCATCTCACCTCCCACCTGTCATGCAGGACACAACACAAAACCTATAACCTACTGGAGTGGTAGAGGAAAGATCAATACAAGTTTCTCTACTTGCCACCTCTTCCTAAGACATTGTCTAATTTGGGGCAGATTACATGATTTCTCTTTCAGTTTGAGTGACACTTTCTCTTCTTTCAGTTCTGGTTTTGTTACCCTCAGCTGAAAGAAGAAAATCAGCCTATCTGCATGGAAACTATAGAATTATGATGAAATCTCTGATGATCTTGGCCACCTTATTGTTTTCTGTCTCAATACACACAGTTAGATCATGTGATATATGATTGTGACGGGGCCCCAACATGAGAAGGACATTTATCTGTTGGAGTGGGTTCAGAGGAGGGCCATGAACATGATCAGAAGGCTGGAGCATCTCCACCATGAGGACAGGCTGAGAGAACTGGAGATTTTCATCCTGGAGAAGAAAAGGCTCCAGGGGGACCTTATAGCAGTCTTCTAGTACCTGAAGCAGCCTGGAAAGATGGAGAGGGTCTTTTTATAAAGCCATGTAGTGACAGGATGAGGGAAAATGGCTTTAAAGTGGAAGAGGGTAGATTTAGACTGGAGATTATAAAGAAATTCTTCACTGTGAGGGTGGTAGGACACTGGAATAGATTGTCCAGTGAGGCTGTGGATGTCCCCTCCCCGGAAGCACTCAGCTGGATGGAGCTTTGAGCAACTTGGTCTAGTGGGAGGTGTCCCTGCCTATAGCAGGGGGTTGGAACTGGATGATCTTAAAGATCCCTTCCAACCCAAACCATTCTATGATTCTGTGTTATAGTGTTGTACCCCATCTCTCACATCCCAGATGTTCTTCCTTCCCTCCTTCCTTCTTTTCTTCCTTCCCTCCTTCCCTCCATTTCTCTTTCTTTTTCTATCCCTTAAGCACAGACTTTTTTTCCTTTAAATTATTACTGAGGTCTCTGAAATAACAATTGATGGATTACCATCATCCTTTCCAATGGAATACAAATCCTGGTCATTCATAAAGATCTTTGATCCCTCATTATGACTACAGAAGTCTCAGTAATGACATTTGCTCTTTTTCTCTTCATCCATCAACTCTATTCATTAATTAACACATTATACTTTTTCAGCAATTGTATTGTGGCTTTAGAATGGTTATTATTCTTCTTCAGCCTGGGAAACCCTCTGTGTAAAAAATAAGATGAATTAGCTACAAAATCAGAGACAACCTCAGAAGACACCCAGAAATTGAATGACCATTCAGACATTTTAGTTACTCTTTGCCTTCCTTGTTTATAAGCTCTGTTGAAAAGCAGAAATACCCAAAGATGAATGAGTCCAACAGGACTGAAAAAGAAGAGCCTGAAAGGCTGACCTAGACTTTCCATGCTGATAGATCAAAGGCTTCTGGCTTCATCATCCGGATTCTTGGATTTTCCTGTCTGAGTCAAACTCTCCTTCCAGTCTTTTGGAGGTCCTCCTGTGACTCTAACAATGTCTGCATAAAACTCATCTTCGTTTCCTGCTCCCCTCCCCCACTAAATAAAAACAAAGAAAGAGGCCTACGGATCCAAATGCACCTATTTTCAGCTTGGATCAGTGCCAGAGGACTCATCACAAGTGGAGCTTGGCAAAGGAGCTTCTAGTTGACAGACCAAGCATTTGGCAATGAAGGCAGCAAGTGAATGTCTGTGGCTGGCGTTTCCTCAGTTGGCTGAAGCAGCCAGCTGTATGATGTGAACACTGGAAATAAAAGGTCAGCTCACAGTGGACTGTGAATTCTCTTGGAGAACAGTCAATGACTAGTTGTTTTGTTAGCCTAAGTCTTCGTCTGTTGCTGCTTGACTTTAGAGATGTAGACATTGGTTTAAAGAGGATAAATGACTTTAGAAATCATAACATTATGAACAATATGTATCAGAGCTCAAGAAAAATAATCCAAAATCTGAAAAATGCTAAGGGCATTAGCCTATTAATGGTGTGTTATTACTGCAAACACCCTTTCTATTCTCCAGCTCTGACAGCTGCATTCACAACTCTTGAGGAGAGAGCCTGACCACAATCAGTAAAACAATTGATTTGGTGTTGGGAACCAAAGCAGTTCCACTTTTTGCTTATGTTTGAGAACCAGATAAGAGAAAGGGTGTGTACCCATGCCAAAAGACACACCGCTGTACCGTGACATGCCATGTCAAGGCAACAGGATATAAAAGGAGGAGCATGTGTATTCCTGTTAAAAAAGTGCTTATCAACTTGGAGACAATAGTAGCAGCCTACAGAACTGCTACCGAGAATAACATACAATAGTAGACAGCTCAGATTAAAAAAAGGCCTCCTAGAATAAGGGCATTGAATATATTACTCTTAATAATACAACATTTTGCTCTGTGGCAACTTCTTTGAGTTTTGGTTATTATTAAATTTAAATATATTTCATGACATTTAAAATATTATGAATTTTTCACTGATGTGTTGATTCTTCTGGGAAGCTTGGGAGTTGCCTAAATATAGTCAAAAAACCCTTACTATGAATAAAATCTTCAGTAATCTTCATTGTTGAAAAATACAGCTATTTTAATTGAGTCAAATTCAAGAGGCCAGGAGGACCGATGATTTTCACCACATAAATGAAAAGTAATGTGATACTTCACTCAGAAGTCATGTCCTAAGGAGCCTGGAGTTAGATCCCACTATGCATGACTTTAAGGGCTGTTGTTAATTGCTAGGCCCAGTTACAGATTTCCAGTGCAGCCTTAGACATTAAGACCATTTTTCTACTCTTGAAGTTAACCACTTCAGTAAGGATACCTTCTTTCATCCTGACCTCCATGACCGTGAAGTGCTCATATACCATTAGGGTTGTGGTTATGTAGCTTGGCTTGTAGTGTTCTTGTGGTCTTCTTCATTAAAAGAATGAAAGTGCTTTAACTTAGATGCAAGCTTAATTGGGTAATAACTAGAAATTTCACACTCAACGTTTCTTTAGATGCAGTACTTGTTTGAGTGTTCTGTGCTGCTACCCTCCCTCTTTGATCAAACATATCCAGTGCCTTATAATATAGAATGGCTTACTTGAGGCCCTTAGTGGAAGATGGTTTAGTTACTTAGAATTATTTATACTGAATTATTTAAATCATGAGGTAGCATCAGAGGCATGTTTTGTTTCATATTCTGCAGCCTACATTGCACATCTAGTACCACTCTCTGCAATGAAAATTAAGGAAAGCCTTACTGCCGGTTCTGTCCTATCATTCAGACTTGGATTTTCAGCTTGTCTGCAAATAAGACAGTACAAGAGCTGATCTGTGATTCCATAGGAACCATCCAGAGCAAACTAGAGCACAAAAATGGAAATAAGACTGCCATCAGACACACATGCTGTATGCTCCCAGTAGTCTTTTCTGTTGCATTGGCCTCCTTCCTGCACCACAGGAAGAGCAGGGGAGAAATTTTCATGAGATGCTGAGTGAAGAAAGAATGAAGGTTTCTAGAAGTTTGGTGGAACACGGAGCTCTTCCCTCCGCCACAATGTCCAGTGGAGCCTGGACCGTGTCAGCCTTCATGCTTAGGCTACTTTTTGGGGAAGTCTTTTTAGAATAAAGGTCTCCAGATGCTTCCAACAGCTTGCTGACTTCAGAATCTATTTCTAGGGAACGTATTTATTCTTCATTTGAGCAGTTTGGCTTGCTTTCCTCCTAAGCACCTGGTCCCAAGTTCTGTTCCAAACTGCATACTCTGGTTGACAGGACTTAAGGGGATTCCATGAGAGTGACCAAGGTGACTGCAAACTTATTGCTGGGAAGCAGAGATGCTGAGAAGGGCTGGAGTAAGGTGAAGAATGCTTCGTTTTACGTCTCCACCTTTACATTCTGCTCTCTGTGATGAGCTGCACCAGGTCTTCAGGAACATACACCTTTAAGGGCACAGAGCAGATGCCTCTGCTCTAACACTACTGCAAACTCAATGGCAATACTGAAATTGAACCTTCTGTGAGAGCCAACAGAATGACTCACTGTTTCTTCAAACATCACAGAGGTCTTAATTTGTAACTGCATCTACAAAATGCTCTCCTAAACACACAGTCTGCTCCTGGTTTCTTTCAGCAGCATGCTCCTAATTACCTTCTTTTTGGCTACTAATTTGAGGCTATCATGAGTGCAACAGTCTCCAAGTTTTCTTCAAGGCAGAGAAGTTGATGAATAATCATCTCACTTCATCTCATCTTTAGAAGGGTAAAGAAATGATTGCTTGAGGAATATGGCTTGTTAAGAACATGCTTCACCTAGCTGGGTGGAAAATAGTTGCAGAGGAACAATGTCAGCTGCACACAAGCGAGCATAAAATCATAGAATTACAGAATCATAGAATGCCTTGGGTAGGAAGACACCTCCAAGCCCATTCAGTTCCAACCCCCTGCCATGGCCTGGATGCCCACCACCAGGCCAGGTTGCCCAGGGCCCCAACCAACCTGGCCTTGAGCACCTCCTGGGATGGGGCACCCAAGCCCTCTCTGAGCAGCAGTGCCAGTGCCTCACCACCCTGTGAGTAAGGAATTTCTTCCTAATGTTTAACCTAAATTTCTTCTCCTTTGCTCTAAGGCCATTCCCCCTTGACCTACCACTATTAGACAACGTAAAAAGTCGTATTTCAATCCAATTAGTTGTGGTCTGTGACATTAGTTTTGTTTATTAATTATGAAGTTTACGTGTGTATCCAAGATTGATAGTTCAGGACTGGTAATGGATAATGCAAAACAAGAGAAATAGCCCTCTGATGATGATGCTAAAAATCCTTTAGATAAACAGCATCCTGCAATTCAGTGAAAAGGTGGGAGAAAAACAGTTTTCTTTTCCAACTGCTTCAACAGAGGAAAGCTTATATGTTATAAGAAATGGAGATTTACTTGACCTTCAAAGCCAGTTTGTTTTTAATTTACCATTTTAACTCCAGATATCTGTTTTCTGCTCATCCATCTTCTTCCTCATACTTAGAAACAGCCTACAGTTCAATTTAACATTAAACTTCATCATGCCAGTGAATTCCACTGGTCATCTATTCAATGTTGGCATATTTTATTTCAAAGCATTTTCATTTTGCTCTTTATTTTGCACTTGCTTTCCTTAAATATGTTTCTATCCCACTCCCTCTACCCCCTAACTTGTGCTTTAAAGAAAAAAAAAGAGAAAGAAAACATGTTAATTAAGTGAGAGAGGAAGTTTTTATGATGATCATTTCCTAATGATCAACAATTTCTGATGCCATGCCTGAATGGGTGTGGTGATAAAATAAGGTAAAATTCCAGCTTGCAGATCAAATATTGAAATTCGATGTCAGTTGCGTGTGCCAGATTCACAGCTTCCACTGCAATAAATGCAGAGCTGGTTAGCACATCAGCTGAATGCAGACAGCAATGCAGTTCCTCCTAAAGAGGAAATTTATAGGGGTATTTAGCTGGCCATATCTAGACAGATAGCATCCATATGATGTGCCCTAGGGAATCTTACTTGCTTTCCAACTGGCAATTGTAGGAAGGCATGGGAAACACTTCGCTTGCGTACAAAACTTGGCAGCTCTGTGTGGATATCTCACATATCCTGAAGCGTTTCAAACGCTGTTAGACTTCTAAGTTTAGGAAAGTGAATCTTACCCATGCTGTTCTTTCTGGTGAATCACTCTCTAAACTCTGTTAACTGCAGCTTTCCATGGATGATAATGTGAACTTTTGCTCCTAACTCACACACAGACATCTCTGTGTAGCTTCTTCCATTTAGGTATTTTCCTCTGGAAGCTGTTTGTTGCTCCATAAGCCAAAACAAACATTCCCACTATCCTGAAATTGTGGTTCTCAAACAAACTATGCGTAACACTGCAGAACAGGAATGGATAGGTTCACAAGCTAGAAGCTTCTGCTCTTTTTGGTAAAGAAATTTGGACACTCATTGATAAGAAACCCAAGTTGGGTATTGGGTCTGACTGCTCTGAAAAAGGCTGTGCCTATGTGGGACCTGTCACCTTTGCCATATATGTAGAATAACTAAAGTATTTGATACCCCTACCATAAATGGGTATTTTGTAGTGGATTCAAGGCTGACTTCAGGCCAAGAAGTTTTGGGATCCCAAATCTGTCTGCATTCTTACTAGCAGATATGACCTTAGTTCTGCTTCTTCCATTGGGTACTGTCCAGCCAAATCATTTTGCACTTTGGACTAAGGGTTGTCTCTAGCATTTTATTTTTGAAGCACCTAACTCTCTGGGCTCTGATCTCGGCTGGGAAGTTTATCTGTGGTTTCATTTAAGTCAGCACTGTTATTTCATAAACCAAAATATCTGTAGAAGAAAATAGAAGAGCTACATTACGTAATTTCTAACTCTTATTTCCATGGTTCTGTCTTTAGGGCAAGCATCTGTGAGTAAATAAGTATCCACATTACTCCCCTTTGTGCACTTTTTTCTTTTTCAAGTACTTCTAACATAAGTACTAAAATGGAGGAAGTTTGGGAAAGCACCCTCCTAGCCTCTTATTGACAAAAATAAATCAGGATTTTTTAATTGCACTTTTACAGTGCAAAAAGTGGAACGACATTCATACTTCCAGCATAATTCTGGATTCAAGTACAACACCATGTAAGAAACCTAAAAAAAAGGGGAGGGGAAAGGTAGGAGGGGGGCAGAACCATGGCTGAAAATTCAAATCTGCAGCTCCATGCCTTTTTCCTTCATTGGTTACTTAGTGTTAAAATGTAGAGAGATGCAAACATGGAACCTGCATGAAATTTCAATGATTTTTTAAAATCAAGTTTAAAAAAAAAAAAAAAGAATTATTGGCTGCACTTTTCATTATACAGAATTAGTACAGTCTTTGGGTGATAACAAGGCTGTTGCAGATTAAAAAATATTTGGGTGTAATTACTTCAAAATAATCTTCCTGGAAGAATATCAGAAGACCCCCATCTCACCACAGCTTCCTTTCAGGGAGTTGTAGAGAGCTGTGATGACTTTCTTGAACCTACAGTTCACCCTCCTCATCCTTCACTGTTCTCCTTCTAGATCTGGGAAAATCATGTGCGTCTTTACAGCCAGAGGCACAGCTTCAGCAAGGGAAGGTGATGTGTGAGCTACAGGAGTTAAACCCTTTCAGGAAGAGAAGGACACCAAGGAAATCTTAATACTGACTTGCATTCTCTTTTGGATCACTTGGATGGCCATTTTCATAATGCATTTCTTTCATGAGGTAAATGAGGTAAGTACCTACAAACACTAGATGTAGCAAATTTGCACCTTTCCTCTTCTTTTTCTTCACCCAGTAGCTAGTTAAAGTTAATACCCAACTTCTGAGAACAATACATTCACACCCTAGCAGGCACTGAATGTGATCAATGATAAGCCACAAATACTTCAAAAAACAGGCTCTATTTCTGGTACATACAGCTCCAAAGAGACCTGAGATACAACCCATAATCAAAACTGCAAGGCTGCCTTTTCTTTCTCCCAGCCAGGCAAAGAGAAAAGCCACTTTATTTTTCACAGAGATGTTTTGTGCTAGTTTTTAGAGCAGGAGATGTTCTTCTAGATAAGTTTAATGAAACAGAATACCTCATCACCTGCATTTCCCACTGATATTTTCATCAGAGAAATCTAATGCATCCACTGAAAGATGCTATCTAGATCTATTTCTTGAAATATTTTCTGTAATCAATCTCCAAAACAAAAATGAGCAGGGCAGTTGCATCTTACAACAGAATAGCAAGTGATGAACAAAAGTATTCTGTTGTTTACTGCTATCATGAAAATCCACCTAAGAACCAGAGAACTTTAGTACTGCTCCCTTGCAGCTATTTTCTATGATGGAAATGAAGGCTTCTCCTATCGTACTTACAATCAAGTAAATAAGTTATTGACAGCTTCTTAACAATAAAATAAAAAAGTATAAAAAAAACTAACAACTGCATATTAGATCTTCATTAAGTCTTACACTTACTAGATTCCTCTTTCATTCTTCAGTAGCCTTATACCAGAATTTATACCAGAAGAGAACCTGTTTTTCAGGATGCTGAAACCAATGGAGAACTGGATGGTTCTCAAGGGAAAAAATAGGCAAAAAGAGCCTGTTCAGGTAAATATCAGTCAGAAATCATTGCCAGCTGAAGGCTTTTTCCATGGCACAGGTGGACATTAATTACAGCTGTGCTTCTAGTCCTCAGGCAGTCTCCATGTAGTTGACCATGAGGCTACATGAGGTCACCTGGCAGCCCAGGTCAGCAGGAACCATTCAGCAGCTGAAGTAGACTGGATCTTAAAATTTGATGTTGGTACTGCTTACCCCTTAGTATGTGAAGCTTTTCTCTTTGTGCTTTCTAGAAATGCGTTCTCCATGCATGACTTACCCTCTCCTTGTGTAATTGGGAAGATGCTTTAGCAGTAACACTTGTATGTGGGAGGCCTGCATACCTCTTCCCAGTTTCTTCTCAGACACATCATGTGACTCTGCCAACTCACTTTGGGTGGGATTCATCTCACCCAACTTTCTACGTCTGCAGTACAGACGTCTACAGCTTCACAAGTCGCACTTGGCTGCTTCTGCAATGGATGGAGACAAATCACATTTTTTAAGTATGGCTCATCTGACTAGTTTTGGCCATCTCCTTGAGACTGATGCCTACATTTGGCCAGATAAATTCCACTGTTAAGCCTCCACTCTTTCCCTAAAATAGGGTTAACCTGTGGCCCTACCCTCCATAGGAGTGTTAAGGGATACTGCATAAGGTGCCACGAGCAAGTAGAACTGCATTCCAAAACCTATAGTATTATTTCCTAGATTTCCAATGACATGTGTTATAGCAATACATTGTGTGCACACCTGGTTAATTGGTCCAGTGAACCATGGCATATATGATGTGCCTAGACAGAAGCATGGAAATTTGGAAAAAATCAGAGCACTGGTGGCCAGCTAACAGCTCTTGAGCTTCACCACCAGCGTAAGTTCAGGTCTAGTACTAGCTGGAGCCCTGCTGACACAGGAGACACAAATTCCTGACTGTGGGGGAAATAAGACAGCCAAGGCTGTCATCAGTGGGCCATCCTGCCAGCCTAGTTTCACACCTCACCCTGCTCCATTCCACAACATCCTGGTGGAGACCTGTGGAAGCATGACCATCTCCCACCTGTGAATCCCATTGAGAAGTTCACCTTCTCTTCTCCAGGGTGTGTGCACATGTCAAGTGATTCTTGGAAAACACAGTCTTTAGGCTTATACCACAAGAATGTCTTTGTGCCCAGACCAGCCAGGATCAGGGGAAGGTCATAAAGAACACCTACATCTCTTCTATCCTGATCCATTTTGAGCACTTCTGGAAAGCCCTGAAGGTAATCCAACACACCCATTTTGAAAAGAAAGTTACCAAGCCAAACAAAATACCCATACCCACATAAATGAATTCCAGATGCTTCGCAGATTATTACTTTAGAATGGATCCACAGATGGTGTAAATCAGAATGCTGCTGATTTCAAAGGAACGGCACAAACTGACCTCCGTGAAGAAAATGCCAGATCTAGTTGTTGCAGCACAGTTGGCAGAATGCATTTTGCACCAATTTCTTTTTTCTTTTTTTGCTTCTTTCTTTATTTTTCTAATGAAGGGGAAGAAGAATGATCTATATAAATAACTGGACTGTACTCCTCTGTAAAAAGGTCAGGGGATATTTTACAAGTTGGACTTCTAGCCAGAATTTGTGGCCTGTCTTTTTCAAATGCATCTACAGATGGGGTCCCTTTACAGAGTAGTTAAAAAATGTGGGAAAATAATAAAATGAGGAATGTCTCAGCTGGAGGGAAAAAAAAAAATGGCATCCCAAAAACTCTAGTTTGTAATCCTGTTTTTTAATGAATTAAATACAGGGGAAGCATTCTTTATTTTATGTGTATATTTGGAAGCGACGGGGAAGGCTCTAAGCCTACCAGAAGGATTTGAGCATTTAATAAAAACAGTTGTAAATTATAAAATCAAAATTAAGAAAAAAATAATAATAAGGTAGCTCAAAATATAAACTGTTTAATTAAATTTTATAGCAAAAGTTTTCCTGTTTGGAATGCAAGATGACCTATAAACTCTCTTCTGGACAGGACCCAGTTCAGATTTAAGTTAAGAGAAAATACCCTGAGAACTTGGTGGATCTCTGTGTTCTGTGATGAAGCTATATAGCTCATTCCATACCTTCATTTCGTTAGGAGATCTAGCTTTGTTTCATTAGAATTTTTACCTTCAGTAAGAGCATTTCCAAATCAAGAGAACTTCTGGGGGAGGGGGTAAGAAAACAAACAAACAAACAAACAAACAAAAAGAAAGAAAAAGACCTTTCTATTTATTTGTTATCCTTTGGAGGGAAATTTGGATGAAAGTAACACATTTAAAAGAATGGCAGGAGAAAACCTTTTGCTGATTGCTGTCGTACCTTTAGGGTCATATCATGACATTAAAGCCTTAAAGAGATGATTGTAAGTAGACAGCAAGAACGTTCTTTGACGTTGCATGAGACCTACTTATAAATCCTCTTTCTAACCACCCGGTCCTTCCAGGAAACACTGTGAGTGGAAAAGACTGAAGACAGAGTTGGTATTTGTTTTTTTTGTTTTGTTTTGTTTTGTTTTTACATTGAGGAAAAAATCTTAGCAAGAGTCTGACAGTATGGAGACCTCTTGAGGTAGAGGAACAACTTCTAAGAGTCTGTAGAAAGCAAGCTCGTTGTCAATAAAATTAATCTCACTATATCAGGGATGGCATCTGCCCTGCAAAATGTGTCAGGATCTATTGCTAAGGAGAAGTTTACACACTGTAATTTTATGAAATCTTCCGATTAAGGGCATAGCTAACATAGCTAACATAGCTGTGTTCTCAGGAACTCCATCTAAATAACACCAGATCCATGTCAGTGAGAACAACAGCAGAAATTGGTGCATTATATCCACACTGCCAAGCAAGAATGTCTCCTGGGAGCAAGGTTATCTTTCTCACTAGGTTCTTGATATTTCTTGCTTGTGGCAGAATTAATACAGGAACAATGTCCTTTGCAGTATTTCCTTTTTCTAGACACAGAAGGGTTTTGCAGAGGTGACAATAAAAAGGGAAAGCTACCTGAATGTCTTCAAAATTCCATTTCATTCCTTCTGCAAGAGTCATATCTCTTCCTGATGAAATTAAATTCAATGAAAATATCTATCTTCATAGCCAAGATTTCCTTCTAGATCCTTTTCTTCTCTACTCATGCTCCGCTGTGGAGGTACAGGCAGCCTCTGTGTGTACAGAACTTACATAATGTGACTGTTTCTGAATTAGAAAGCCCAGGGTTTCCAAAATTCAAGGACTTGGAAACTTGAAGAATCAGGTACTTTCTGTGCTCCAAATCCACCAATATTTCCCCAATAAACCATGTCTCTAATTAGAGGACATGTAGAGGAAGGAAGGAGTCACCAATACTCAAGGAATGTTCTTATCTCCTACAACTAAAGAAAGCCCATATATTTTTCACTGAAACCCTCCTAAGTTATTACAGCCAAACATCTGTTGTCACATGCTAACACGTTGTTCATGCTTTGGAGAGATGATGCTAATCTGAATGTTTTCTCTTCACAGCTTTAGCCTACTCTTCCCTCTGTTATCTTCTTATGATAACTGCTTTATGCCACTCCTGTATTTTATCCTTGGGGACTTCACTAATCGTTCTCCTACTAGCAGATATGTATCAGGTCTACTTAGGCCATAACAAATATTTCCAATAGCTGTGATTTCTGGATGAGACAGGATCTGTCTGAGATTCAGCCTGCAGGTCTGTGAAATGCCTTTATGTGATTTTTTTATTTATTTATTTTTATTGGCTGGACTAAAACATTTACTGCTGTTTTATTTTGTGGAGGCAAGATGCTTGCTTCAAAATATGTATTTTTAGAATTAGGCAGGAAATGATTTTCTGGCCCAGTCCTTCCAAAAAAAAGATAAAAATTAACATTTGAAAAAATCATTCTTTGCTTTAAGTGGAATAAAGTGAAAACTGTGAGGGTATTTTAATGAAAAGAAAACAGAACTCAGAATAAAATGCTGAGACTTCCCCTGTTGCTCTGGTGACTGGAGAACTCACTCAGGAAGTTTCACAATAAGTGGGTAAGTTTTTCCTTAGTGATAGACCCAAATAGATTTTGCAGGGCAGTTGCCACCCCTGATATAGTGAGATTAATTTTATTGACAGTGAGCTTGCTTTCTGCAGACTCTTAGAAGTAGTTCCTCTAAAACGCCTATAGGAATAAAAGTCACCAAGTCCAACTCTTGCTAAGATATTTTCTTCAGTGTAAAAAACAAACAAACAAACTACCAACTCTGTTTTCAATCTTTTCCACTCACAATGTTTCCTGGAAGGACCAGGTGGTTAGAAAGAGGATTTATAAGTAGGTCTCATGTAACATCAAAGAACGTTCTTGCTGTCTACTTACAATCATCTCTTTAAGGCTTTAATGTCATAACATGACCTCAAGGTACTACAGCAATCAGCAAAAAGGTTTTCTCCTGACATTTCAATTTCTTTTAAATGAGTTACTTTCATCCAAATTTTCCTTCAAAAGATAACAAATAAATGAAAAAGTTTGTTTGTTTGCTTGTTTGTTTGTTTGTTTGTTTTCCCAGAAGTTCTCTTGGTTTGGAAATGTTCTTACTGAAGGTGTAACTTCTAATGAGATGAAGATGGAACTCTTCCTGAAATGAAGGTATGGAATGAGCTGTACAGCTCTGTAGTATTACTGTTGTACTGTTCCATACATTCCCTGAAATATTTAAAATAAATTTTGTAGTCCAATCCCTGAAACTAATATGTATAGAAAGCAAAGCCAATGCTAAAGTTTTGCTTAGTATTCTTTAAGACTGACTGCAGCAATTTCATGTCCCGTGATTTCTTCTGGGCACCAACCAAAATTTAACGAGGTGCAAGGCTGAGAAAGGGGAATAAATTGAGGTGGCGCGTACAATACTGGGATATTTTATTGCTGTTTGGAAAATTACTTGGGTAGTAAAACTTTGAGTTATTTCATGAATGTGTCATTGCAAGATAGCATCCTTTGTGCGAGCACTAAGCAATCTGTTGGCACATCAAAATTTAATTTTCAAAAGGAGTCCTTTTCCCTTCCAGGGTAAGTGCAAAGAGCCAAGATTTCACTCAGGCCAGCACCAAGACTAACAGTTGGCTACTCACTTTGGCCTGAAGTTTGTAGTCTTGTTGAGCTCTTCAGAGTCTCTGGAGAAAACAGGGTGGGAGCTGTCTTTAAAAGGCCAAGTAGTATATGAAAGTAAAACCTACCCTAAAGGCTTGAGAACCCTTAATTTTGTCCAAGGTTTCTCTTGACTGAGCAACTTTTTTTTTTTTTTTTTTCAGCTTCTCCAGCTCTAAAATACTATGATGATCTTTTGCATTATAAATACTATGATTTTAATTCTAAATACTATGTGGATCATAGAATCACAGAATTATAGGGAATTACAGAATTATAAGGGACTTTCAAGATCATCTAGTTCAAACCCTGCTGCTACAGGCAGGGACACCTCCCACTAGACCAGGTTAAAATGTCTCGTTTAAAATGTTATTTAAAAGCTTAAATACAGCATTTTCATTAGATTAATTATTTGGACTCTCTAAAAGTTGGTGAAAAGCTGGGAGATTATGTTCTGGTTTCCTTCTCCCTGAATCCTTGGAATGGCATCAACTTTTTATCTTTTACTCTCCTGAACATGCATTTGATAGCAAAGACGCATTGCAGTTGATACAGCAAAATCTGGCATCTCTTGAAGACATGAATATATATATATATGTAAGTAAAATTATTTACGTGTGTAAAAGAATAATAATTCAGCTTCTTACAGGAGCCTGTGATGAGAAAACAGCTCTGATGTTGTGTGATCTAGATTTAAGTATCTTCTGTGGATTTCGTCTCACGTGTCTCTCCTCCCAACTCTTGGACACACTTGATGGCTGTTTCTCAGTTTCACTCATCTGTTTAAGTCACTGGATCTCTAGAGGTGTTCAAGGCCATGTTGGATGGGGCCCTGGGCAGGCTGGTCTAGTATTAAATGGGGAGGTTAGTGGCCCTGCCTGTGGCAGAGGTGTTGGAGATTCATGATCCTGGAGGTCCCTTCCAACCCTGGCCATTCTGTGATCAGAAACCCAGATATGTTCAAGTAAGTGTCAACATATGCAGTATGCAGTCAACATATCATTAGGAGACACATACATGAACACCTGCATTCACGTAGACACAATCATAGAATTGTAAGATCATAGAATCGAGTTGGAAGGGATCTTTAAAGGTCCAACCCCCCTGCAATGAATAGGAAAACCTATAGCTAGGTTATCTATTAGCCTCGGATGTTCCTTTGAATTGGCTTTGAAATTGGAGGTAGGAAATATTCTGCTGATGATCTTCTGAAGTTCAAGGAGCCTGAATTTTGGCTGAACACCAAAAGGTATTTCTTGGGAAAATAGAATAACCCAGCTACACTTAATTTGCTTCTGATGCAGCTCATAGCAATGTTCTAAGTAGCGTTCATATTTATATTTATTTATGTACTTTTAATATATATATATAAGTTACATATATAGCTTTGCTCTCCAGCTATGCATGCTGCTATTTCATCCCAAAAATGCACTTTGGGACGTGGTTCTACAGCACAGTTTCAGCAGTCTCCTGTGACTGTTGAACAACTTGATTAAACTTTGCAAGAACGTCTCACCCAGAGAACAGCTTGAAGTATCTCTTCCTTGTGTTATAAGCAGATACATCTCTAACTTGTTATATAAATAATGCCCAAGTAGTGCTGGTGCTTTGTGGTGCTTTGTGGGCAATGGATATTCTTCTCTTTGCAATCATTTGAATTTAAATGCATGGGTAATTACAATCTGGAGTGCAGTGATCAGAGAGACAACCCAGACATGCTTGTGGTCTCTTTACAGCTGGGGAATGGTTGGACAGATCGTGCATCTTATTTGGGGAGATTCTGGCCTGTGATCAGTCTTCATTTGTAGCCATAAAGCCTCTCACGGAAAGGGAGCTATTACAGGCCATTGCTGGCAGCTCTTGTTTGCTAATGAGGGAATCTTTATGGAGCTCCCTGCTGAGTGAAAGGGAAAAGGCTGGGGTTTATGTCTTAGTGTAGCTTGTTTGGCAGCTATAGAAGGCATTAGGACAGAGGCAGAAAGATTAGGCATTGTCAGCAAATGGGTCACTTCAGACCTCAGAAAGCCAAGAATGTGATGGAAGAGGAAAGGAAATGGCAGAAAATATAGATTAAAGCTGGATGTTTTGGGGCGAGATGGGCCTCAGTTTTCTCCAAAATTATTAGTAATCCCATGTTTCAGGTTTTTTTTAATTCGCTGTGGAGATTTCATCCTGCTTAAAGGTCTAAAAATAAAGAAGGAGAAGTTGCAGTAGCCAAAAATGAGTGTTACTTAGGACAAGGCTATAAGCTGGATAGAAGAAAAATTAGAGGTAGCTAAATTATTTTTGTTTTTATCTATCATCAGTTGACTGAGGGAAAGAAAAGCATTTTACCTGGAACAATCAATTTTGCCATATTTTTAAATGGCTTATTTTAACACTCCAGTTTTAAAGAGATTTTTTAATATTGGTTTTATTTCAAAAAAGTGAAAGGTTATCAGTCTGCTTCTCATACTAGTTTAAAAAGCAGTGCCGCGTTGGCACAAATCAACTTTTCAGTTGTTTTGATTTATTTCACCAAAATCTCTGCCTAAGTCTCTGTTTTGCTTCAACCCACAACGCAGTTCCTCCTAATGTTTGGCTCAAGTTTCAGGCCAAAAAAATAAACTATTATTTATCTGTGTCTACTCTGTAAGAGCATTTTATAAAGAACATATAAATGAGTAATAGAATAAATTTAGGATGAGAAAAAAAATGAGGTAGGATTTTAGAACAAGACCCTTAAAGTTGAGCTTGATCATTATTAATCTCCCAAGGGAAGGTCCCTATCAGTGGGCAAATAAAACAGACTGTGAGAAATATCACTGATTAATTGCATATAATATGGCAGACAAGTCTGAGTTCATCAGTAATCTGTTTTCTGCAGATAATATCACGTTAGCCTGGTCACTGTGAGTGTCAGCGTGTTATTCAGTGATTTATGGCATAGATGCCACGATAAGAAACAGTAATATTTAAGGGAATGGTCCAACAGTCCTTTATGTTTAATGGGTTTATGCATGCATTTGCCCTCAAATGCCCTAAACAAGAGCTTCACAGAAGAGCTTATTCCATATTCAGGTAGGAATGTCTATCTGGAGCTTCTCTGTATGTTTTGTTTCTTCTTTGGTTTCCACACGAAGGTTTCCATGCTCCGTCTGAAAGATGCAAGGAGTTCAGTGCGATGTGTTTTGACTGCAGTGACATTCTGAAATGACAATAGCTTCAAGAAGGCATCCATGCAACAAGGCTGTGTGGCAGCAAGCCTCTTCTATGCAAGGGACACTAGTGCCACATCAGGTCATTCACATCACACAAAAACACAGTGCCAGGGGATCCATGTTACTATAGACTTTAAATATCCAAAACACCTCCACAGGGACAGCACAGAAATGCCAAACTATGCTTCATAGATAGATACAGTTCTGACAAGAGCAGTGTTTGAAGAATGCTATACCGAATTTAGCCTATTGGTAAAAGGTTGCCAATTAGCCTGTAGAAATATGGCTTTTGGTGTTTCTGGAGCAGATACAGACACATTTTCTTCCGTTGAAAATTTGAGTCTCTTTATATATTAGAGTAATAATTTATTTGATGCAAGAAAGAGATTAATCATAGAATAACCAAGGTTGGAAAAGACCTCCAAGATCATCCAGTCCAATCGTCTGCCAACCACCAATATTTCCCCACTAAACCATGTCTCGTAGTACAATACCTGAACATGGACCTGGCCTCTCTAACTCTGCTATATGTGGATTGGGGATTTTGTTTCAGGCTTGATTTAGTTTTGCCTGGACAGAACATGCCCACCACTCATGTGGTATGAAGCTGTCTTAAGGGTTAATCATTTGCTCAGGCCCTTTTCACAGCATATTTTCAGTTCAAGGGCACATCTGAAAAACCGCCATCCAAACCTCTTGTTTTCATGAGAGTCTTCAGGAGCATATGTTGGGTGCTTATGGTAGGCTACAGTTTTAATTTCCTCCCAGATGATTGCAGTTTGTGAAGTCTGAGCCATCCTACTAAGTGAAGCAATGGGCAATCAATGAGGTGACTGTGAGATTCACTACCAAACTCTTGTGGATTCCTCCTGTGATCTCAAATTTAGTTTTGAGAAGAGTGTAGTAGCTGAGCACAAAACTATGGGTGCTCTTATGATCAGACTTAGTTTTGCGTCTTTTGAAGGAGCATTTCTTTGCTGAAGACCAGTTATTAAAATACTCTGACTACCCAAAAGCCACTGACAGCTTAACAACATCTGGGCCCCTGAGGATGAGCATATGGAACTACCTTGTGTGGAGGAAATTGCAATGAATGTACACAGATTTTTACACTTTTTCTTTTTAGCAAATCACTAACTCAAGATAGTACAGCCCTATAATTCTGTTACTCTGCTTGTACCAGGAGAGTCTACTGTGATTAAGACGAAGTTGAATGGATGGTCTTTCTTACCCTCAGCATACTCCTGGCCTCCAAACAGCAGATGCGTACATGCAAGTGGCACTAGGACACATCAAGGAGATGCTCAGTTGGATATGGTTTTGCTTTCCAACATTTTGTGTTTTCTGAGCAACACTGAAGTGGGATTTTTCAATTTACATTCACACATCTGCATGTCATCAGATGAACAGCATGCAAAGAGACCGCAGCGTGGAAGAAAATAATGGTCCTCTCAGTATCACTGCAAATCATAGAATCATAGAATCCTGAGAGAGGAAGGGACCTTTAAAGGTCATCTAGCAGGGACAGTGTTCACAATGTTCATGTTTTATCAGTTCATAGATGTCAGTGCCAAGAGGGATTGTTAGACCATCCAGTTGGATTTACTGTATTACACAAGACCTATAATTCCACTCATTTTCCCTTACGATGAGCCACAGACTGATTTTGCAATGCACAACAAAATACAGCGTTGAGCTCTGGTCCCAAGCAGAGCTCTCCAGTCCCAGATGTGCCCCGATCCTCTCATGAAAGCAACATATGGTAGCCAAAAATGAAGGTTGTTTTGGTTTTATAAACTAAACACTGGTATTTGCAAAATGAAGCATTTAATCCTAAACTGTTTTGGAGGAGAAAAATGTGTATTATGAGAAAAAGGGTTTTGAGGAGTTTGCTCATTGGTTTTTGTTTTCTTTTGTTCGAAACCATTAATGGTTTTGGATTTCAGTTGCCAAAATTCATTGGCTATAAACTGAAAATATAAACTATTGGCTGCAAAAAGATATTTTAAAAAAGAAATAATGTCAGGGGTTTTTTTTTGCTGCATTTTTGCTTTTTTTTAAAAAAAAAAAATTTATTTATTTATTTATTTATTTAATGAAACCCAGAAACTTATTTGGGGTGACAGAAGGAAGTATTTTGCAGTCCATTCCCATTATTGTCTTTATGAACACATCCTTTTGCTTTCTAATGACAGAAGGTGTATCTTCCAAAGTGCTGCTACAAAAGAGTGTTTAATTAATGCAGGAGGATTTAATGAGTGTGTAGTAGCCTGTGTATGTAGGAGGAAGGGGTGGTGGTGTTTTCACACCAAAATAGAAGAAGAAAATAACTTGCATCATTCTTCCTTATTTATCTTTTTTTAAGTGTCACCATCTGGCTTGTAAATCTTCATCTTGGCTGTTCAGGAATGTAGCTTTCCTTTCTAAAAGTTATGCTTTTCTGGAGATTTAAAAGCACGAGGAAGAGAAATATAGCTAAGAATGCAATCTGAATCCAAATACAGATGTCTGTTAAATCTAAATACACTCTTGGCTTTTCAGAGAAATGGTTTGGAGGTTTCAATAGGCCTTGTACTCTAATGAAACTTGTGAATCATTCATGCTGAGGTCCTGGATCAACATTAGGGTTAGCCTAACAGTGGTGGCCTAGATGCAGCTTGACATCAGTAGGTGTCTTTGCTTTGACTTGTGTGGAGGAAGAGACCAAGAATACATTCCTTGTAAATGGCTTCCAGCGCAAATCTGATTCATTCATAATTTAGAAGACATCTTTTCCATTGGCTTGGGATCAGAAAATCAAGCCTTTTATTCACATTTCCTGCTTCTTATTTGATCTCCATTCTTGAAGCCTACTCCCTTGAAGGTTAGTTGGCAGAAGATGTGATGAAATGAAGGACAGAGGACAGCACCCAGCTGACCATCCCATCATTGCCCTGTAAGAGTGATAGATGAGGGAGGGGGAAGAGAAAAGTGACAGTTTTTTCCTGGAAACTCTATACTGAATATGTTTCAAATGTAAGTATAGCTTTTGCTTACAAACTTGTCACTTTATACTTCATTTTGGTTCCAGTTCCATGGGTAGGAGAGATTTTAATTTTTTGGTCAAACAAACAAAAACGAACCTTTATATAAAAAAAAGATTTTGCCATTGTCACTGCAGCATAAGAAATGGTAAGGCAGAACTTCATAAAGGCAGCAGGTGCCATGCCCCAATTTAACCTCTGACACACTGAGCAGAAGATGAACGTTTAGAGCAAGACAGAAGTTAGGATATGCAAGAAAGAACTGGTTTCCATTAAAAAGTAAGAAATCTGGTCATGTTAGTTGCATTAAAAGAAAACAAACCAGTTCATGTTCTCTCTTTCCTACACAGCCTGTGCTTTCTGCTATCTATTTGGTGATCTTTTGACTTAATTCTCCCCACTCACAAAAACATTCTTGCACTGAATTTAATCCTATTTTGAAAATCAGATTGCATTTATGAGGGAAGAGTTTTAAAAGGATTTTACTTGACTGCTTTACTGTAGGTGAGTGCAGATTGCCTGCTATATCATGTGATGGGAATGCTATCATCCTTCTATGTATGTTGCTCCAAAAGTAGTGCCTCCTATTCAATCTCATGGAAACTACAACTGATGCAAACAGCACAGTAGCACTATTTTGATAGAGCCAATTCTCACCTACAAAACATTGTTTTTCAATATAGTCACCACCTTCCACTACGCATTTTTGCCGTGATGGATAAGAGCCTGTGTGCCACATTCATAACGATCTGCACCAGCAGCAGTGGTTACAGGTGCTATGATGTGTCATTGCTAGGAAAATTTTGCCCATGCAGTCCAACTTTCAGTGTGCTCAAATCCCCAGTTTCTTCTCCTTAAACATTCAGCAAGCACTGATGAATGGGTGACATTTTTTCCACTTGGAGGAGTTCAGTGCCACCCCTTTGCTCCATTCTGTCAGACTTCCTCTCTCCTGCCATCTGTCGTCTGACAAAAAAGTGTAACAACATTGGTGGGAAGGTTCTACCACCAACATTCACCTCTAACTAAATGTGCCAACATAATAAAGTAGGAAGCATCACTTTTGGAGCAGCCCTTGTACATTTACTAAGCCACCGTTCAGTCTCCATCTCCTTTGTAACAAGTGAGTGTGTCAGGGAAAAGAAGAAAAGCTACTGTTTTGAGTTAGTTGTGTTTTTCATGGACTTTCCATGAGTATAAACAGATAGATCGAGTTCAGATACATGTGGACTCAATCTTTGCTGCTTTATAATAGAATAACAAGATTAAAGAGATTATAGTAGATATAAAATATCTGGTCAGTACCAAAGCATGTAAGACAATGTCTCATGAAATTGCTCTTGCCACTTAAATTAAAATCAGCCTCTCTGTGAGCAGCTGCATGTCCCCATCACTAACTGAAATGCTGAAAACAAAGAACAGAGGGCAATGAATCATGCATAATATTACACGGCATTGCGGGAAAGCAGTTTAGTGGAATATCCACACTGATCAGTGTCAGTTCACATCCTCCTTCATGATCTGGCAGAGGAATGCATGAATGAAATTCAGAGATCTCACTCAAGTGGGAAGTGCCAGGTCTGTCTGTGAGGACAGAGGGTTAGTGGCATGGGGCCAGGAGAGGTAAGGAGTCTGGGTAGCCACCAGCAATCCAAAATGATATTCGGTGAAAAGGAGAGCTGGGAATTGCCTGTGCCAAAAGGCTTGCAAGAGAGAGCACACAAAATGAAACTGCACAAAGTGAAATGTCTGTGTAAGCGTACAGTGGGAAAGAGAAGCAACAGCCCTGCTCTGACCTATTGCTGAATAAAAAGTGATCAGAACTCCTAGAGTTGAAATAAACAGGGGAGACACAATGATGGTTGTAGTGTCTATTCAGCCTTTGAGCAGCTGGGCATGGAAAGGATTCCCAGCGCTTGCTCAGTGAAACGGTGAGAATTGTTCTCATAAATATAATCTGTTCTCATAATTGTTCTCATAAATAAATATACAGGAAAAAAAAAGACAGCATAAGCTCCATATTTGGGGAATTAAGAAGGGAAATGCTGCCCGATAAGAGGAGTCTGAAAGACTGTTAATAGGCATTGTATTAAGCACAGGTCTGAATGCCGCAGAGGTCATGGCCTCCTTGCTTGCAGGTCTCTGCAAGTACCAGAGAACACTGAACTGGCTGGTCAACATAGTGTTGGGAGGAAGGTAAGAAAGAGAAAGCAACGTCTGAAAAAAATTAATGGAAAAGTGGGTCCTTTCATAAAGGAGAATAATTGCAATACCCATGAAAACTCCTTGGGACTTAATGATGGCTCCTAGCTGGGAGGTAACTAGCAGCTGACAGGCTAATAATAAAAATAATAATAATAATGATAGTAGCAATAAGAGTTTTTTTCAATAAAATGAGCAGTTTCCATCCTCCAATTTTCTAGCCACACACCATGCATTAGTATTTTGTAGAGATATGCAAACAATGGTGCACTAATTTCAAGAGTTATAGCTGGCAAACAATGACTTCGACAGATACACAGTGGGTAATAGAAATAGACAAAGGAGAAGGGAAAGGGCTTGAAGGAAAAGACTGATGCTATTGAATAAAGGAGTGGACTATGAGAGGAAGTGAGGCATTGCTTATTTCAGTATTTTCTTAGGCTTTTAAAATGTTCTCATTAACAAGTTTAGACAAGCACAATTAAAGTCAGTCCTTGCTAGACAGCTGTTCAGGCTGGTTTTCAGTATTGTAATGTCAGAAAATGAAAAGGAAAACATATTCATTCCTTGGTATAGCACAGTCTATGGAGACAAGTTCTTCATGCTTTGGCTCTGAAAAAAAAAAAGAGGGAAGAATATTAATTAATTGATTAATTAAAAAGCAACGGAGACAGGTTCCTGCCTATGATGGATCTGCAAGAGAATAAGTACACTGAGATGTGTGGCATAAATTTGGACTTAAAACTCAAGATCTGCAATGCTTTCAGTAAGGCCAGAGCCCAGTCTGGCTTGTATAGAGATTGTGATTAGGGGAAAAAGTGGAAAAAAAAGTCTTTTCCAAGGGAATGAGTGATGTGGGGGAAATCAGTTTAGGCAGCCCAGTCTTAAATACTTTTTAGTAATGCAGAGCCTCAGCTTTTTCAACATCAGATCTCTTTCCCTGTAATTTCAGCAGACATAATGCAGAGATACCCCTAAGCCTCTGCTACTGCTACCAGCTCTCCCTGCTCAGAAATCATGAATGCAAGCCTCTTGTTGTTAGACATAATTCAGTTTCAGAACTCTCTCTACAATATCTTCATCTAGTATGGAGAGGCATTGCACCCAGTTTTTGCCACATGAGAGTTGTACATTTTCAACATCCCTCCTAAATGCACAGGTATCAATGATCTTTTCCATGGATGCTTGGGTGGAGTTTTCCACTGTGAATGTGTGGGCAGCCTCTTTGCCTCACTTCACCTCCTGCCTCCATCTCAGGTCTATGCCTGCCTTTCTCATTTTCAGCACTTACCATTTGAGTTTTTCTCCTGCAGCCCTGCACCAGAGTAGATAATTATCAACTTCAAAGAAGATACAGGTTGAATCAAAATTTAGCCAGAGCTTCCTGATCCCTGCAACTTCATGTCTTCTTGCAAACCAGCAACCCAACTAAATCAAAATAGCATTGAGATCTGGTTCTGAAATTAGTCACATTTCCTTTAGCTGCACTGGAATTTTCCAATCTTAGTGTATTTCACTGCAAATTTTAATTTTTCCTCTTCTCTTGTTTAGTTCTGTAAAAATATGCAATTTACTTGTGTGTGTGTGCAAAAATTTTAGCATTCAAGTGTTAAGAGAGACAGATCAACATATAGATCTATTAATTATGACTGTTTTTGATATTTTGATATGGTTGCCAACACTTGTGGGGAAATAGAGCAGTTTTTTCACACATACTGTCATCCACATTTCTTCCCAGTCCACAATGGCTGCCTCAGCTACGTTAAGTTGTGCTTAATGTGGCCGCTCCATTTCCTTGGCAGCCCATCACATCAAGTGCTCCTGAGATCCCAAGGCTTCTGCTCCAGATTCTCTCATTATGAAGATTACAGGGTACATCTTGCCCTTGTTTGTCCAACCCGAACGGCTGTTATTCCCTTCCTCGAACACCCAGTTATGAAAATTCTCTCCTCTTCTAACACATACACTCACACACACTTATTACTTGACAAGGCTCTATTTTAAATGCTAATAAATGTTTATGGCTGATTTTGTTTGCTTTTCTGGTTAACCGTCTTTACTACCCCATCTCATCATCTCCTTTTCCAGGAAGAATGTTCCATGTTCACCTCACAATTAAATTCCAGACAGCCTGTGAATTCAGCACTGAGAGAGATCTTGGGAGTTTTCATCTATTTCGAAAGATAGATGAAAAAAAATAACAACCTTTGGTTGCTTCCAAGGTGCACAAACTATATTTGACCACCCAAACACAAGGCCACGTTCCTTCCAGTTATAGAAAAAAAAATATATAAAAATAAAAAGACGAACTCAGACACTGTGGGAGCCTTTTTTTTTAGATAGGTAGAAGGTTTTAGTACAAACCAAAATCAGAGGAGTTCAACCCAAACTATGAATGCAAGAAAAGGGACATATGTGGTTTGCTACTTTTATAAGCTCACACCTGATCCCAAGAGGCTTATTTATATTTTAACTGCACATGGGACATAGGATCTCTATTGCAGAACAGTAAGTTACAAATTAGAACATCTACTTTGAGGAAATTAAAATTGGATTTGGCTGAGGCATAATCATACCACTGTCTTTTCTCAAAGTCTTCTTTCTTCTCTGCTGGACTCACCTCCATGGCCCTCTACTAAGCTAAAGTATCATTTTGAATTTCTAGATAGGGGTAGGACAGAAAAGATGACATTGCTGTCAATCTAAATGCCCTGTCAAAGAGATAGATAGATAGATACATAGGTAGACAGGTAGACAGGTAGGTAGGTAGGTAGGTAGATAGATGATAGATAGATAGATAGATAGATAGATAGATAGATAGATAGATAGATAGATAGACAGAGAGACAGATAGATAGATAGATGTTGAAGACAGGAACTATTATTCTACTGTGACTGAATATCATACCCGAACTGCATTGAAAATGTTCATAATTTATACAGCATCATCTGATCAGAACCAGGAAGAAAAGCATCAGAAAGATGAAAACAAATCTGATCTTTCAGAAGTAGTAAATTTTTAGTCCTACTTCAAAAAGGGACATCACAAGATTAGGCTAAAAATTTGAAAGGGATTCAGCATGGGCCATATGCTATCCAAATGTATTCAACCCTTCTCAACCCTGAGTGTGCAAGACAACTGGAAGGCAAAGAGTCAGAGCACAGAAGGAATGAGGATCTGGCTGTTAGGCCATTAGAGAATGCCCCAGGAGATCTCTCATTCTTTGCTGTGTCCACATTCTCCCCACATGAAACAGTTCAATCTCTGTAGACCTCACTTCTGTGATGAAAATGGACCAAAGTCGAAATGAGCTGACATGATTGGCCACTTCTGCACAAACTGTTATTAAACCCAGCCTCCTTGCCTTGTCAGTGAAGATCACAAACTTCTCCACAGCCAGTCTTTCTCTGGTATCTGCCTGTAAATACTAAGTTGAGAAGTCTAAAAAAGGACTTTACAGAGTCAAGATTCCAGTTATTGTAGAAATACAGCCAGGGAGTATGTCAGATCTGCTGGACCAGGCTCTGAACGCTCTAATCTTGCTATAGATGCCCTTGTTTATTGCAGGGAGTCTGGACTAGGTGACCTTTATAGGTCCCTTCCAATGATGCAATGGTTCTGTGATTTCCACAAGTTGCTACCTTGTTAGCTTTTCCATTGGTTGGGATTCGACATGTGCTCATTCCTAATTACCTGCACCAAACACAAGAATGAGCCAACTGGTTGCAAGTTCACCCTGCTTTTTTGCACACATGCAGATCTGATGATCCCTAGTGGAAACCTTGTCCAGAAGCAGCAGGTCTGGTTGAACTGTTCTTTGCAAGGTGGGTCTTGCAGATGTGGAGGGAGAAGTCAGTTCAGGGAGAAGTAAGTTCAGGAGAAGTCACAGAGCAGTGGTATAAATGAGCTCCAACATTGAGGAGGACCCTGAACTCAAAAGATCCAGCCTGGGCATCTTTCACCCAAATTCATTCTTCTACAAAGCAGTGACTTCAAAAGGCCTATTTAGTGATCTGATGTGTTTCCTCTTCTTTCATGCAAATGGCATCTTGGACACAGTGTCCATGCTCCACAGAGCTTTGCAAGATAGGAATGAAGATGCTTGTCTAGGAGATAGCAGTGTCATTGCTTATCATGAAGACATTGCTGGAGAAAGACAAAGAAAGCATAGGATAACGTAAAACTTTCTAGTAACAAATGCTAAAAGCAAAAGGTAAGTTCTGAAAAGCAGCACTGCTTGGTCAGGTTCAGGGAAACCTTTCTTTTCATTGGCATGCAGTAGGTGACAGATTGGGACAGGGAAGAGTTGAGTCACTCAAACTGCAGGAAGCTGTTGTTGGCTGCGTGAAAGAAAACAGTGGGCTGCCATCAGTGGAAACAGGAGGTGCACAGTGCTGGTTAGGACATAGATGTATGGTTGTCGTGGCAATTAGCCTTCCTTCTTTATTAAAAGTTGGTCTGCATATAAAGAGTCCCAACATAGATAAGTTTTCCTGACACTTTCAGTATAAACAATCCATTTCAGTTTTTTAATACTGATGCTAATATTGAATTATCTGGGCAGAAAGATCCTATGTAGGGGTTTAGTCTCTTGATTTAAATAGAAAGAGTGAACATGATCCAGGAGTTTCCACAAATAAGTTAAGGGAAAATATTTTGCTATGCCCAAGTCAAAGAAAAAAAGAGAAAAAAAATTAAAAGGAAAAATTACAATTTGGAGTCATGTCTCATGAACATGAGACAAAACAAAATTCACACACATTTGGCAGTAATATAAGGCTTTGAAAACCATCCCTTGCAGGAGAGATTTGCAGCTATCATGTAACATGTAACTTTTCCATTTCAACTAAGCACATTATATTCTCACCAGACACTTCCATGTCAGCCATGTGTGGCATCCTTCTTCACAAGATTTGTCTGCAACCTCATGGTGACCCTTGGAAGATGTAGTGCACTTTATAGACTGGATGTTAAACAAATACATCTGACCCTTCATTCATTCATTCATCCTAGTTAGGCTGCTATGCCTTCACCATGGCTGTAGAGAACATCTCCTCCCTTTTGCTTTTTTTCATGTCACAAGGGTGCCAAGCATGGGGAGACATCGGAAGAAATGCTTTTTGTCTTGTGTTGTTCATAACCACTGGTTGGTGCCTAGCTGAGCTAGAGCACTGAAGTTCAGAGATGAGGGAGAAAGTCAGTGGGAAAGGAGATGACAGAGGAAGAGTGTGAAGGAAGGTAAAAGAGTGGGATTGAGATCCAGGTCAAGGTCAAGATCAAACTAGAGCTTTGATACAGGAAATTGCAGCGAGGAGCATTCCTCCAAGGAAGAGTACAAAGCAGACAGAATTACAGAATGGTTTAAGTGACAGGGACCACTGGAGGTCCCTAAGTCACTCTGTCATTGTGATATACAACTCACCAGCAGCAGCAAAGAAGGCAGATTAATCTCTCCAGGTGTAACTAGTTCCAACATAGAATCACTAAAGTTGGAAAGGACCAGAAACATCACCCAGTCCAACCATCAACCCATCACTACTATCTTCCTATCACCTCCACAGTTTTCTTTAGTTAGGAGGACTAATCACCAGCACAGTTTGACAGAATGCTTGCAGTAGATCCTTCTGCCTGAGAGAATAAATTGGTGTCTGTAGCAAGACTTAAACTGGTCAGGCCACTGGTGAAGGTTCACTGAATAGAGGATGAGATTCTCTTCCCAAAGCACATATCTAAAGTGAGGCTAACTGCAAAGTATCTATTTTTCACCATTTTGATTTCAAGATGTGGGATAACGAACTCATCTGGAGTAATCTACATTACAAATAGGGAAAGCTAACTAGCATGACAACTGCTTTCAGCAAGGCCATGTGCAGCTTGCCTAGCACCTGGTCATGCACATATTTCCATTCCTTTTTTCCCAGGGGCTTGTTTTTTAACTACCTGGAAGTGTAACCTTCTCTGACATTGCCCTTTAAAAGCTCCCAGTCTGTCAGCTTGAAACAACAGCAGGAGTTTGCAAGTGATGTTTTCTCTGTAGATTTATTTCCATGTATTAAACCCAAGTCAGGGTCAACAAGTTAAAAATGTTAACAAGGGTGAGATTTGCAGTGGGTGTTCAACACGAGGCATAAATGTCATGCAAGCAGGGACGAGGCCTTTGGATTCAGGTCAGTGCTCCCGCTGCCTAAGCTGGTGAACCAGCACGATTTTGCACTTTTTTCTCACCATTTCCAATGAGTTCACATTTCTAGCCAACCAGTAGAGCAAGGAAAAAGTGTCCCCAGTACTGTGTCCTGTCAGGTGGGCTGTACTGAATGTGTTTAGCAATTGCACGAGGCAGTTCAGGCAGAAAACAACACATTCCTTTTCCCTTTAAAACCTTGTGGCCTCTGCAGCCATGAACTTGCATGGCAGTGTTTCTTTTCCCCCATCTTTTAAGCAGCACTCATTTGGCCTAAGCTCTCTGTAACTGTTATATAAGGGCTCCTGTGGCACAAAATTATTAGAGATCAGCTGTGTCTAATTACATTTTTCAACTTCAACAGGACACAGATTGTTTGTTGTTGCTCTCTTTTTTTTTTCTTAAAGCCACGCTGAATTTCAGTTTGGCCTTGGAAGATGTCAGTTCTCTCTTTTCCCATGTGAGAAAAGCGAATCCCATAATTTTCAAATAAAAGCTTATTTTCATTTGGACTGCCTTCCCCTAAAC
Organism: Centrocercus urophasianus; assembly: GCF_019232065.1. Classification (NCBI taxonomy): domain Eukaryota; kingdom Metazoa; phylum Chordata; class Aves; order Galliformes; family Phasianidae; genus Centrocercus; species Centrocercus urophasianus. Next base: position 44,761,787 of record NW_024884711.1, read on the forward strand.
TCACTGCTATGGGGTGATACAGAAACTCACTAGTATTTCCCCATTAAAATGTCTTTTTGTACCAATGAGTGGACCAGCACTCCAAAGCTCACAGCCCTTGGCTACGTGAACAAACCTTTCCATGATGGTCTACTCAGCTAAAGGAATTTTGCATCTTTTTCTCCCACCTATCCCAACTGTTACCCTGGAATGTATTTGGAACCGAGCAGGAAAATTACACTGCTGGATCCCAGTGCTCTTCATTTTGTGGGATTATGTCTTATAGCCTATTATCTATTATATTATGTCTTATGAGTTGGTTCTAGCGCTTCATGCAAAAATTATGTGCACCAGTCAATCATAGCACAGCTATGGGACTCTGTGTGACAGATGTAATTGGCTGTCTGGTTGCAAAAACTATTCACTCATGTTAATTGTCAGTGGGGTACTTGAACGCTGCCAATTAGCCAGTCTAGCATCACACAACTTTCCTCACATTCTCCATAGCACAGAATACACCATGGGACAATCACAAGCATTGGGTTCCTACAGGAAAAACAATTTGTTGATGTTTGATAACTGTTAATCATAAGAGGTTGAACACTATATATGCATACAGTCTGGAGGCTGACAATATTATTTTACAACCTTCTGTATTTGTGCACTGATATTGCACTCTATCTGGATGTTTGTCTGGCATCAGCAGTTGGAACTTAATCTGTTCTTTCCCTTAAAAGTGACATGGAAGAGGTTAATAAAGCCAGGCAGTTGGAGTAGACATAGCACAGACTTGTTTGCTTTAATAACTTTGCAGGGCAAGAGGAGAGAAATATTGCCTCTAGGAGCTGAACATTTTATGGCAAAGCAAATAGAATAAAACAGGAAAACAGTACCACTAATTAACTTGCAGTGAGCTGCAGCACAACCCATGACCTCATGAGGAGGAACTGAAATAGCTACTGAATTGCTCTCATGACCTTGTTATCTGATGTTATTGCACCTAGTGAGGACATGGGAGAAAGGAAGGACTGTCCTGTGTAAGTAAGTGGAACGACATATCGACTGTTGCATCTTGTGCTGTATGGACTTTCAGACCTCAGATTTCTCATATATACCTCTCCATCACCTGCCAGTCTTGCAGAAGCACCGGGGTGGAATTTGTACCACTTGATATCAGATATTTACATCTGAGATACTTCATAGGCCAGTTTTGTATCTGTGAAGAGAAATAGGTGCTTTCAAAGCAAAATTTGTTTGCCTCATTTTAGTTTTATTCTTCTGGATGAGATGAATCAAATTATCCACGCATCGCATAAAATTCAGTTGTCCAGAGACAAGCATTTTGTGCCACCACAAATATCAGATAAAACTCTCACTGGTCTGGTATCCAGCTGCCACAGAGTTGCCAGCCCAACAGAGATTTCTCATTTCCCTCCAGTGTCTCCAGTGACATTAGACAACTTCCATTTGAGTAATGGTCACCCATTCCTAAGAAAATTCAGATATTTGGCTGTGGTCAGAGCTCATACAAGCATTATAGAAATAATGAGTGAGGAAGAAGAGAATAACCTGTTCTCCAAGACCTATAGACAATAGAGAAAGAAGTCATGTTCTTAGTTTGGAGTGAAGAGATCAAGATTGGAATTGAAGAAAATTCGTAATGAAGTGACAAGTGAGGCGGTGGAAATAACTGCTAGGGTGGGATTGGGAATCTCCTTTACCATATATCTTTAGGGACAAGTTTGACAAACATCTGCCAGAAATGATGTCACTAGAAAGAAGGGGTTAATTAGCTCTCTGGAGAATTTGTTTTGATGAATTCCCTGTCTGGCTGAAAACTCCATTCTCGCTGGGAGCAATGAAGAAAAGATTATAGAGGCAGAGGAAGTGGTGAAGTTAAACTTTATGTAGTAGCATGTGATTCTTTCACCCCTGCCACTTTGCTTGCTAGGAGTGAACCTTGTTTTCTTGACAGACCTCTGATTTTCTTGCCTTGGTGATCTGTGTCTGACTAACCACGGCTTAGAAAAAGTTGTCTAGCAGATATGAAGAATTTAGCTAATTTTGACAATGTTATTAATAGCATAGAAGAACTGAACATTAATTTAGAACGACATCAAAGTGGCTGAGGTCATAACTCATTTTGAATACTTTGAGTCTCAATAATCCTTAAATTTATCACAATTAGTGCTGACTATACATTTTTTTTTCAGAAGGGGATGAGAAAAAAGGATGCTTAAGCAGGCATATTGCAGCACAAATCTACTGTCCTTTATCCTCTTTATTTTTTTTTATCAGAACACAAAACACCCACAAATAAGCAACTAGATTTTTTTGATAGAATATGTTTAATCTAGGCTTGTGTCCACTACAGTATTTTTCAATTTGAAATAAATTTGAACTTTCATTCACTGTGGGATTTTAAAACTGAATTTCTGGTCTGAAAGAGTTTTCCAGACTCTCTCTTGAGGCAATGCAGTGACAGAATAACAGAGACTACTGAGTCTACTTATGGACGTGGTTTAGTGGGCAATGTTGGCGGTAGGTGGACAGTTGGACTACATCACCTTAGAGGTCTTTTGCAACATTAATGGTTCCATGATTCTATGAGAGAGATCTCTAGGAGGGGTATCGAGATTCACACTTGTGAACTGGCATCTCTCAAAAATTTTTGGACTCTCATTTACTTGCTTGGACTATCAAGTTCTTTTTTGGCTATGTTGGCTTTCACCCCTATACAATAGTTCATCCCACCTCCTTCAAGCACCTGCACTGGAATGAGCTCAGTGTTTTCCACTTGTGCCCATCATAACTGTGGTCCTCGTGCACAGATGTGACAGATTGTAAAGGCTGGGCACGGCATCAGCATGAATTTTGCAACATAACCCATGATAGTACAGCAGTTGGTTCCAAAGTGTTGTTTTTCAGTTGAGCACCACTGGGGAAGGAGCAACACTCTTCACAGCAATGACATGCTATGCGACAGTGGGAGCAGCATCATGTCTGGTTTACATGAACTGAAACATTTACAGCGGAGTCCATCCATTATCTTATCATGCATTATCAGTCTGGAGAAAATCTTCAACTCACACCTCAGGGCAATTCATTTTATCAGGGCAATGCTGGTACCTTGCCATCTTCTGGGACATGAAGTGTGAAAATCAGCCACCCTGTGCTCTGCCATCCTTGAGGTCAAGCAAAGATGTGAGCCAACAGACTTCACTGGAGGCCCAATGGCATATTAGGATATTTAAGGTATGATAGCTATCTCCTTCCTCCAGAAATTACAGCTCCCTAGATAGATAAGCACTTGGAAATATGTTCTGTTCTCTTAGTGTTGGCCTCATTCTGGAAACTGTCTTTGATCAGTGCTCTAAGATGACTTATTAGGGCTTTGCAACAGGAACAGGGTGGCATGTTACCTCATCCAAGTTTTGTTTCAGAGATGTCAGTACAAAGGTAAAACTCCAGAGTGAGTAGTGGCAAACATGATTATAGGTTCTGTACCTATGTTCACTGTTTTTCACCATTTAAACACTCTTGTTTTGTTTTAAACTTGCCACCCAATGGTTTTTATGCTGTTCCAAATATTTCTAGATCCTGTATTGGAAGAAGTAGTAAGCAACATCCTGTTCACTTTCTGCTGGCCTTTCATATCTTCTGTCATATCCTCTTTCAATACAGGATAAAGAGATCAAGTACGGTTGAGCACTCCTTATGAAAATGTATTTGACTCGCTTTGAGTCTTTTGAGTTGGACTTGATGATCCTTACTGATCCACCTCAAGGTGTTCTATGACTTTATTCATTTATTTCATCCACCCTTGCAAACAGTCCTGACAACAGTTATCCTTAGATGCTATCAGCAGGAAATTTGCCTTATGGATAAGAGATTAATCCAAAAACAGAGACTGCGAGAATGAGAAAAAGATTACTGGAGGAAGACTGCCATGTAATACTGGGAGGATATGCCAGCTGGTCTTAGCAATTACCCTCAATCTCCGAGTGGCAGTTGGATTTGCCAGGAGGAAGAAGAAGGAGAAGAAAAGAACCCAGACTAAAAAGATCAGCGTAGCAGCAACCTGCTTGCACACCTTGAGTCCTGCAGCCAGCCTTTGGGGACAAGGATAAATGCAAATCCTCCTTTATTTGGAAAGAGCTTCCTGAGCTCTCACTGGATTTTGATGAGATCATACTAAATTTGATCTCTGATGTGGTTTTGATAATGGGCTGAGAAAAGAACAGGAAGAAAAAAAAAAAAAAAAAAAAAAAGGAAAAAAAAAAAAAAAAGCAACCACCACAACCGGCTCACTTCCACAAACAAACACTGCCCATGACATTTGTAAATACTCAGAGGTTAAGTGAGGCAGAGAACAGACTTCACAATTTCCTGTGCACTTGTCGGGAGCAGCCTTGGCTCGGAGCAGATGAGCAGGATGGGGCTGATGGTCTACCTTGGCTGAGATCCGGACTCCAAATGCTCCACATGAAGGAGAAAGACGCCCTCTAATGGGTGATCATAGAATACTCTGTTCTCTGAAGTCCTTTTTGTCCCCAGTTTCACACTTGCAAATTCACTGAAGTGTGGGCCCGTATTTTTCATCACCTCTTCTTGGGTCCTGAAAAAGAAAAAAAAAAAGAAGACAACACTCCAAAAGTGTTCTTGTTCAATGTCACCTCCATTTTGCTCTCCTTTAGTCCCCATTGAACCTTCTGTACCTCTTCTGGGAAGACTGAACAAAGAACTTTAAAGAAAAAGATAGAATGCAATAGAAAACCTCTCGTGAGGTATATATTCATTGTCCTTTAATGTGCACAGCAAAAAAGTGTGGATGCATGGTGGGCTGTGTAATGGAGAGTAGCATGGCATGAAGATGCAACAGGTTTTTGATTTCTCCTGGAGACTTATGCCAAGCAATATGGAAGTGATTCTTCGTGTTTAGTTGAGCTTTAGCCTTCAAAACAATTCTTAAAATCTTTATATTAATACAAAAATATGACAGTATCTGAGTTCTGGCCTTCACTCTGTATTCAGCCAACACTCCAGGCCACCTAGCAGTGGTTCAAACACTCAGGACATGCCTTTCCTAATCTTGCATCTAGCTGAAAGACAAATCTATATGAAGAAACTATCCCAGAAGCCAGGTGAACAAGTAAGGCCCTGTAAAGTGGGGTGATGTGCACATTTATTCATTGTCCTTGAGAAATGAAAGCTCCCTCCAAGGCTGAAGTGCATAAATGGCAAAATGCTGTCTTAGGGGAACAAACTCCTGTTGCTTATGGGAAGAAATGATGTTTCAGGTCACCAGAATGAAGCAGTAAGTCAGATTCACGCACTCCTTCATCATTCACACACTTCATCACACAAAGGTGATGCACGTCTAAATGTCATTGCCCATCCTCAAGTGTTCGTGTTATGATGTGGCACTGCTGAAACTGGTACAAAACCTCTAGCTCACATTGTGCTTTTTCTCCAAGGCAGATTAATCAGTTGATTGTACCTTGCTGAACAAAACCAAACATTTGCTATTCTGTGCATTTCTGATTTCTCTCCTTTCCTGTTCTCCGCCGTGATACTTTACCTAATTAAAAAAAAAAAAAAAAAAAGCTGGGGTTTCTGTTTTTTAGCTAACGAAGCCAGGGGAAACTGTGTTCTCATGCTTCTTATGATAAGGACCTGCCTATAGCTTTCTTCTAACTGCCTTCCACTTGTGCAGTTTAAGAGAGAAGAACAGAAGCAGTCAGACTCTCATACCATCATTGAGTCAGTGTAATGTGTCAGATGGCACAAGCAATAAATACATTGTTGACCATTTATTTTTAAGATTATGCTTTCCATAGTCATAAACACAAACAACCAAAGGCAGATTAGATGGGCCAGGTGGGTACAACTCTGCTTCAAGAGAAACAGTACAGGGTAAAAAAAATTGGCTATGATTTTTCACAGTGCACAGTGGGCACATACATATCCAAAGTTAGATGGGAATAGATTGGAAAAGTAGTTGTGCTTTCTACACTGCCTGTCTTTGACTTATATCGCCATCAGGATCTCCAGATGGATTAGAGAAGGATTAAATTATTTGTTTCATTCCAAATTCTTTATTCCCTTGTTTCCTTAAGATGGTACATTTGTTGATCTTAAGGCTATTTTAAGCTATTCAGGATATGGACAAGGGTCTTGAAGTAAGTGAAAATGCAGTTGACACCTGCCATATAGCCCAGCAATAGAGCAGCCCAAGTAGTCATAAAGCCAGTAGTAATGGGGTTGTGTCTTCCTCTCCTCTCCTCTCCTCTCCTCTCCTCTCCT